>NW_017670302.1:391207-436990 GCF_001879085.1 Nicotiana attenuata
ACGAACCTGGAAATTCGGGGGCCAAAGTGTAATTTCGGGGAAACTTTTGTAAAACCCTTATAAGCTGTAGAAACTCGCCCAAGATAGGAGGAGGCTTGTTTTTAGAATAGAAGAGACTATTTTAGGGTGAGACAACACCCTTCGGTAGGCGAAGAAAAGACGCTAGGAGGCAAGGACGGGGAAGTTACTTCTACGAGTTTTCCTTTCCTCTTCCTATTTTCTATGTTGGTTATGACTTTAGTTATTGTAGCTTTACTATGCTATTATGAATAGCTAATTTGTTATCTAGGGTTTTGATGGAACCTTTTGTAGGATAAATTCTTGTTATTTTTATATAATTGAGCCGTAGTATTTTCTCTATTTGTTCAACTACGTGTTTGTTGTAGTTAATTGACAGGATCCTCAATTAGCTGTGCCTATTTAGTGTGCATAACTCGGGAGAGAGTGCATATTTAGGTAGTTGTTGAACAACACCACTCCCAAAGTATAAGATGGATCTATAACTGCGGGTTTAAAGGCGGGATTAGGGATAACGAAGCCTTGGGTGCAATCTAAAGTGAGCTGTAATAAACAAAGCCAGCTAGCGTAACACAGGAGAGTGCGTCTAGTAAATTGTGGTAATTACTCGGGAGAGAGTAACGACAGTCAGAGCGCTCATAATCGGTAGAGAATACTTAGGCGAATTTATAGAAAACGTAGCGGGAAGGATTCCGACAATTGGGGAAATCATAACTCTAGACCTCCTTAATCTTGACTCCAATCATTCTCCTTGTTAATAATTCAGTTGAAGGGCGGGAGCTAATGAAGGAAACACTTCCACTGCAATCCGGATCAATCAGACTATATGAACTGCAAGGGTTGAAATCGAATAAGTGGTATGAAATGAAGATCTCATATCCTGCTTCTGTATGTAACATTTGCATTCTTGCCAACTTTTTGTATACCTTGTTGGTGTTTAAAGCTTAAACCTTTGCTCTTGAACATGTAAGGGGTCGTTTGGTAGGATGCATTAGATTAAATAATGCATGCATTAGTTTTTTGTATTAATAATACTTTGTTTGATAGACATTTTGAACATATGCATTAGTTATGCAACTTGCAAGCATTACTTATACATCCTATTTGGTATTATCCTATTGATAACTAATGCATAGAAAACCATGGTATTATCAATGCAATGGGTTTTAATGCATGTATTAGCTTAGTTAAAGACAAAATTGTCCTTCAAATTTTATGCTTGATTAAAATATGCTAGTTATATTAATGCAAGTTTAAAATAATCCAAATAGTGAGAAATAAACTTATATCTCTAGTAAATAGATAAATACTTAGCATATTTCCTTTTTATAAATAAATATTTAGTTCTATATTACAACATAGGTAGACAAATCATATAATTTCTTTTAAACTTTTTCATATAAAAATATTTCTCAACATATGTTTCTTTTAAAAAGTTAGAGTGATGGACTGATTTTGAGGGCATTTTTGTACACAAGCAATTCCTTTTAGAAATTGTGTAATGCTTTAATACATCAAACCAAACAATAGATAAGAAATATGTCAGCATAACTAATACCAGCATAACTAATGGATGCATAACTAATATCAGCATTACTAATACACCCTATTCAGCATTATTCTTATGCACCCTACCAAATGACCCCTAACTGATACCAGCTACTTTTACTCTGCAACTAAGTAAAGGAAGCTCAGGGCTAAATGGGTAATTTTTAGGAGATTGTTGGTTAGCTATAATTTTTTAAAGTTTGCCAACGATAAGGGTAAATTTGGCCAAATAATATAATAATGGGATTATTTTGACAGGATAGTATAATGGAGGTTAAATCTAGATAATATTGGAAAGTGGAAGGATAAATTTGACCCTTTTCCCTCTGAAATTGGCTAAAAATAAAATTCTATGATATTTAATGAAGGTTGAAAGATTTTGTGGTTAGAAAAATGAATTTGATAATCTTCCTATTAAGTTCCATCATAGAGTAATTAACACAAATGTAAAAGATAAACCTTTTTTTACCCTGCTTACAGGTGGTGGAGGTGATGTAACTGAATCTTCTCCAGATGAATTCTCAACCACCATAAATTTTGGCAGTCCAGAGATGATATAAGGAAAACATGGTCTATATCTCAGAATGACAGATTCCTTGAAACTTCACCCTCAGCAAGCAATTAAAGCTTTCATCAACTGCACAGTAAAAAAAAAAATTTCTCTTATATATNATATAATCTGATCGCACTGATCCTAGATCCAGTAACCTTATCTTACTCTGTACGAACTGATCAGGCAGCAAGTCACCCCTGACATGACCAAAAGTCTCATATGATGCCACAACGTGCCAATAGGCTACCAACTCGAACGCGATACATATGGAAAATAAGCTCTGGAAGGGACTACTCAAATCACGCAACTAATATGAACTTTTCTCAGAAAATGGAGAAACAAAACACATAGAATAGAATACAAGAGACTGTAATTATCATTACACTGTTGCGGCGTGCAACCTGATCTGCACATAAAACTCACATAAGGAGATACACATCGAGCTGAATTGCTCATTACAACAAGATACCGAATATTGATCACAAGCACGCTAAGTGCATAATACCATCCCTGGGGAGACATATAGTGCCATAGGCTACAAAACTCAAGCATAACCGAGGTGCGATATATGTTCTGAAACTAAAGAGTCGTACTGCTCACATAACACCATCGCTACGCGGAACCTCAACACATAAGAAATTACCAAGCCGTTTTGCAACTCACACGGCACAATATAGCATTATCTGAAATAGCCGACAACGAATTAACACCCAGCCACTGAATACTCCTCTATAATGGGAGCTACGCTGAAATGAACACATCTTGCCTGATACAGATCCCATATCCACATTTAAATCTATCCATAGACCTCGAGCTGATTCTGATCGCGCCGAACTAGGCTAATAGACTTTCAAAGGTCCATAAATACTCCCCTTGCTCCTCATAACGCATAAGGGCAACCATCATAACCGGAGTAATCCTCCATACTCCACAACCCAATAAACCATGTGCCCTCCAGATCAATTCTTAATCTAACGACATCACTACCATTTCATACTTGATTTAACTCTTCAATCAATCATGTGGCTACATGCCATACTAATACAACCTTTCCGTGGGCATGCTCCCACAACCTTCCGTAACAGATAACAAGTCTGTATATCCATACCACCGGCCACACTAACGCTGAAAAGCGATCAGGAATCCATAACCAGGATGCAAAGCCTCTTTCACAAACGCCGATCTCAGGTGACGCTGAAGACAATACCAACTTACTTTAAACATCGAAACTACTTTCTTGCTCATCCGAGCTCGTGACATTCCCGTCAACACCGAACTGTAACCTTGATCCTCACTTCGAATTTCATACCACTCCCTGCACCCAACACACCATTATACGAGAGAACACGATTTTCATCATAACTCCGGAACCAATAACAGGCTAACACTTCATCATATAAAAACTTTTCACTTAACTCACTTCTGGAGAACCATTGCGACACATAGTTGAATTCTCATAACCGTAGAATATGCAAATGTCTAAGTAGTGGTCTAAGCTACCATAGCCCTTCCGGGATCCTCCTACACATGACAGGCTATAACAGTGGAATACTTCTGAATAACATCAATTACGGCGATCGACAAGCCTCACACGTGCCGTCATATTTCACTTGCATAACTTGATCGCGCTGAATGGACCGATCACTACCACCAATATGCCAATTCAACTATGGCTAATCAATCTATCTTCTTCCAATTTAATTCTTGATTGCCTTATAAATAATAATACTCCATTCAACACATAACACACTCCATCCGCACTCATCCCGAGTGACCTTGACTCACGAGACCATGCTGTCTCAAATCCCACGAACCATTTCATACCTCCCAATTGCTACCCTGCAGGTCAAAACATCACAGAACCCTCTGGGCACCTCCTCATAAGCTGCTACAAGGCTTGATTCTTAACTGCATCTATAGGCTCGAAGCCATTAGGCACCACACTTTACCCCTTTGAATCCACTAGGACCGTTGTTGAGAGCCACCCGCTCTGACTTGGCCCCGAATATAATCAACTCCATAAATCTTCTAGAACATGAATACCCTCTTGACGAAGCACCCGGCAGAATCACTTCCCTCGGAACCCACATCTATACAAGGCATAAATCCTGAATCCTTCCCCAAGTCTGAACATGGGCCGATAAGGCCAACCATAGCATACCTTTAATAATTCCTTTGCTCAAATCACCGCTTATGTCCTTTCCGTAGCTGGAATGACTCATCAATATGCTAATAACCAGAAACCTCTAAAGTAGTTAACCAAGCAACCCTAATCATAGGCGGTGGGACTCTCCCACTTAGCTTGAAGCCATTATTACACAACTCTGGACTTCACCCGGATCCTGGATTTCTTATTGACATAACCTTGCGCAATCGACCGCCAAAATTCTTGGAATCTTTCTGTAAAACCCCTTTTTATACTCTGAATCATCAACCACATTCGCACGACCGATCTCCTTGCTGTATAACCAATAAAATTTCCGCAAAAGCTTCGCCGACCATGCAACTGCCAATCCGCTCACTAGGGATAACCCACCTGTGGGATTTACGTGCCGACGTCTTCCAACGCTGCTACACGGGGTGCAAACACCACGACATTAATGACCCATCCTGAGTCCAAGCTCACTCTCTAGCTGCACAAGTCCATTCACCCCTCGTGGACATCAATTAAGTGCGGGGCAACATCCTTCCAATTAAAAGTTAGGTTATATCCATCTCCATTTCTAGCAGCTCTTTTCCGCTATATCAAATCTCCTACCGCCTAATAGCCCATACTCCAAATTAATCCGTAGGTCCAAATCACCAATCACTAAAATTCCTAAATCACTCCAAACTCTCCCACTTTGGCGAAACTCACCTCTTTAGTCGACTACTCGACCTTTGCTTCTTATACCTGGCCTTCTAGAAATTTTAACTACCGCCTGACACTCCCCACATGTCCTTCCTCGTCCGTTGCTGCTCAGTTGTTGCCTTAAATAAAATCTATCTTCGTGGCACTTGAACCCACAACTGCTAACTTTACACCTTTCGGAAGATCATCTTCCCCAAACCGTCAATATTAGAAACACTGATTCAATCCTGAACTACCGCACCCTGCGATATCTGACAGCCGCATCTTCAATACTATTTCACAATAATTTACCCCAAAGGCGAATTGTAGAAGATCATAACACCGACGAACTTAGTACGTTCAGTTAGGACGACGACTCCTCATCATAAAAGAAAACTCCACCACGCTTGCAAATACCAAGTCTCGTTACTCCATCAGCCCACGTCTGACCATTCTTAGTCCGATTGCCCTTCCCTTACCGGGAATAAAATACCGAATCTCTAGATCATGCACTGAGTAAACCTCCCTTCAAGTCATTCATTGCCCCGAAACGTAGGCAAACATCCTACAATCATATCAATACTTCGGAACAATCGTTCATAGCATCATGGCAACTTGTGCCTAGCCTCAGAGCTCTTAGACGCACCGCTAATGAGCCAAAACGACAGAATATCCTTTCACAAGGCGGCGATAATAGCCTAGACAACTATGCAGGGAGAAACATCCCGCACCACATCGGTAGTACCATTACAATTCTTAAATTCTCGATTTATAACAGGCGGTTCGCGTTGCATAGAACTGAGTAGGAAGGAAACAGGGGCACAAGCCTCCAGGAATCAAAGCGCACGATGAGGAATCAAGAAGGGAAGTACTCCTAACAGTCCTGCAGCATCCCGAAGATAAGTACAGACGTCTCCTTACCGATCCGCGAGACTCTACTAGACTTTCTCATGACTCGTGAGACCTACGGGAACCTAGTGCTCTGATACCATGTTGTCACGACCCAAATTCTATTAAAGGTCGTGATGGCGCTGGACACCACTATCAGGCAAGCCAACCCAAAATACTTAATTACATCCTCATTTTAATACTCTTGAAAACTATGACTTTTCTTCAAATTTACCAATTTAAAAGATAATCGTCTCAAATAAAATTAAATAACAAGCAGTTGATATAAAAATACTTTACAACCAACCCAGAACCCGATGTCACAAGTGCATGAGCAATTTTTAAGAAAACTCGAATAAAGTACAATAGTTGTCCGGGATACAATTGGACAGAAAATAAATAGAATTCTGAGAGAGACTATACAAGTTGCAGGCTGCCTCGAGGAAATACAGCTCACCTAGTCTCCGTGTCAACCATGCTGCTACGCCCACTAGGCCACTAGAGGTGCATGTGCCTGTACAACAAAAATGCAGAAGTGTAGTATGAGTACAAAAAAACGTGTACTCAGTAAGTATCCCGCCTAATCTCGAAGAAATAGAGACGAGATCGCAACTTCGACACCTACTAGAGGTCCAGTAATAATATTATTAATGCGATAACTCACGGGTTTATTAAGGACAATAGTAAAATTTAAATGAGTCACTAAACAGGTGAAAGTTCCTTTTTATTTAAAGTCTCCGGATTCATAATCCATTAATTAACAATTATCTCAAGTCGGGGAGAGCAGATATTAGTATCAACAAATATCAAGCCAAGCAATACAAGCATGCGCAACTCATGCCGAGGTCGTACGGCCCGATCCAACAATATTTAAACTGTGCACTGCCAGAGGGTCGAATGGCGCGTACCATAGATGCATCTATTTAATCTACCAAGGCGTTCGGCCCGTTCCACAATAGATAAACACATTCAAATAGTCAAGTCAATAACTCATCAAGGAGCAATTATTCACAAAAAGGCAAGTTTCTCTTTTAATAGTCAAGGGCTTATATCTAGTCTATTAGAAATTCATTTTCACGTTCAATATGTTCAAGCATTTTTAAATTTGTCACCAATGTTGCATTTATTACAAGTAAGCATGCTTCTGGGTCCTAGACTACCCTGACTTAAGCATAATAGTAGCTACGCACGGACTCTCGTCACCTCGTGCGTACGTAGCCCCCGCAAATAAGAGCACATAACCAATTAACTCACCTATAAGGACAATTCCCTCTTACAAGGTTAGAAAGGAGACTCACCTCGATCCGAAGATCCATAACCGGCATTCCACGCCCTTCCGAAGACTTGAATCGATGCTAAATACTCCCAAAAGTAGCCAATGATTATGCAAATTCATTTATATACGATAAACTACTCATATTAATCCAATTTATAACAAATTCCTAACCCCGACCGAAAGATTGACAAAAATGCCCTCAGGCCCACGTGCCCGGATTCCGAAATTTTTTGAAGATTAAGCTTACCCATGACTCCATGAACTCAAATATATGATTTTCTCCTAATTCCATACCCAAAATCGTGGTCAAATTCCAAGAATATCAATATTCCAGATTTTCCCTCAAACCCCAAGTTTTCTACAAATTTCCATGTCCAAATCCATATATGATCATGTATTTAACTCAAAACTAACATAAATTACTTACCTCATGCTTGGTGGTGAAAATGACACCTCAAGGTTGCTCCAAATCGGCTCCAATGGAAGAAAATGGGGTTGAAATGAACCCAATCCCCGATTTAAAAGAACCTCACTGCCTCCAGCATTTCCGCATCTGCGGTCACGCATCTGCGAGACATGGGCCGCATCTGCGAAAATGGGCCAAAGAGCTGGGACCGCATATGTGGTCTCCAGGCCGCATCTGTGCAGCCGCTTCTGCGGCTTGGGAGCCGCATCTGAGGTTCCTGGCCTGGCCTGCCCTGGGCCGCTTCTGCGATGGGAGGACCGCATCTGCGGTCTCGCACCTGCGGTCCACCAACCGCAGGTGCGGTTATGACAGAAGCAGCAGCTTCGACACTTCTCAAAATTTCATTTTCGATCCGTTAACCATCCGGAATCCACTCGAGGCCCCCGAGACCCCATCCAATCATACCAACCAGTCCCAAAACACATTACGGACTTGCTCGAGGCCTCAAATCATAACAAACAAAGCTAAAACCACGAATCGACCTCCAATCCAAACTTTATGAACTTTAGAATTTCAAACTTCTACTTTCGATGTTTAAACCTATCAAATCACGTCCGATTGACTTCAAATTTGGCACACAAGTCATATTCGACATTACGGACCTACTATAACTTCCAAAATCGGATTCCGACCCCGATATCAAAAAGGTCACCTCCGATCAAACTTCTCAAAAACTTTCAAATTTCTATCATTAGCCAAATGACTCCAAAATGCTCCACGGACATCCGAATTCACTTCCGATCGTGCTCCCAACTCTAGAATCACCATACGGAGCTACTCCCAGATTCGGATTCCCAAACGGACGTCGGTAACACTAAAATGCACTGCAACCCAAACCTATGAAATTTCTTCCAAAATGCTAACCTCCAAAATAGGCGCCAAAACGCTCCCGGGTCATCCAAAACCCGATCCGGGCATACGCCCAAGTCCGAAATCCTCATACAAACCTGCTGGAACGTTCGAATCCCGATTCCGATGTTGTTTACTCAAAAATCTAATCCTAGTCGATTCTTTCAACCAAAAGCTTCCGAAATGAAATTCTCCTTCCGAATTAACCCCGAACTTCCCGAAATTTAATTCTGACCACGCGTACAAGTCGTAATACCTGAAATGAAGCTACTCATGGCCTCAAACTGCTGAACGGCGTGATAGGGCTCAAAATAACCGGTCGGGTCGTCACAAAATATCATATCACACTACGTAAATGAATATGTGATCGAGACGAAATTTATTGACATAGTCATAACAGCACTAAGCAAGCGAATCCGCAGTCATGACAAAGAATAATTAGCACGTTGTTACTTTTGGATAATTTACTACATTTGAGAAAGAAAAAAAATTAAAGTTTGAAGTTTATTAAATGTCAACTACGTACCGCGCTACGCAAGCGAATATGCGGTTATAAGCAAAGGATTAATTAAATTAACAATTAATTAAAGTTATTGGGTATGGTATGAGATTATTGAATTAATCTAATGAATATTAAACATCACGCTACGCAAGCGAGTCCATGAATGAAAAGATAAAACCCACCTACTAGTTGCCTAACATTTAAATTAATTACTAAGGTGGTCAAGTTATTTATTAATTGAAATAAAAAGAAAAACTGAATTTATTAAAATTATTTCGACTAAAGCTGAGGTGCAAGAAATGGGCTAGCTTATTCGTAAATATAGTGGGAGAATGGGTCGAACCAATTTTTTGATAAAACATGCCGATTTATTATGGACAGTAGACCAGCTAGCTTTATTAATATTGTGCTTGCAAAGTTTTAACCTGTTTGACCCATATCCTTTATTTTCTATTAGTGTGCAGGCCCTCCATGATATATATATATATACACACACAATTTGTTAGTTTAAAGCATAACTCTGAACCAAATACTTTTAACTGATATAGTGATAACAACTATAGAGAAAAAGAAAACCATGAATGTCAAAAAGTAGATTCTTAGTCCAACCATGGTACCTCAAAACACTTCAACAAATGAGTCTAAAACTCAAACAGTGGCCCATAAGCTTTCCGCTAAACATATGACTTCATTTTAACTTACAGATAATATGATGTTTCTTTTCCAATTACATGTCCAAAAACTCACTTATTTGCTTTCAAACCATACTCAAGAAAGCTGATCTTTCATATAGAACTCATGTACAAAACATAGCCATTAAAGAACAAGAAAGTTGAAGCTCTTTTCTAATTCTCCTCTTTTTATATGTTTATCAAAGCACTAACTTAACATTTTTAACTAAGGTACATAGATTAACTAAATATAAACAAATAAACAAGATTCTTATAATAATGTAAGGATCAAAACACATCTGAAAACTACATCTTTATTGTCTATTGTAAAAGAAAATTACTTTAGAAGTTCGATATAGTTACCTAGTTGCAGAATTTCAGCAGCTAAATGACCTCTGAATACTTAGGAACAACAAACACAGCATAAACTTCAAGCAGAGAAAACAACAACCAACAGCAACAAAACAGTCCGGTAAAGAAGTCCAAACTAAACCCAGAATTGTTTCAGAGAACCAGAAAGTTTCTAAGAGTATTTGTTCTCAGGTTATCACTCCAAACAAAACTTTCAAGTTCAGCTTCTAAAAGATGCTTCAGCTGATTTCTTTTTATCTCAGATTGTATGTTCACTTTTTGAGTGTGTAAAAACTGATTTCTGGTGTGATAGAGTGTGTGTTAACTCCCCTAAAGTGAAAAAAAGCCCTCTTTCTATAGGAGAGGAGGGACATGACTTCATTATGAAAATCTTTTCAAAGGACAGATTTTTCACCAAAAATTTGTCCAACACTATTCAAAGGACAGCTCTTCGGTAAAAAAACTATCCATGAAATAGTATTTTACCAACTAGAAGCAGATTTTTTGCGTTTTGTATTCCAAACAGTACACAAACAGTACATTATAACCAAACATGTAGTCTACTCCATCATTCACCTTCTACTAACATTCAACTCTATCCCTTAATATTACTCTCCACTGATTTAACAAACACAAAAGCAAAAAGTTCAGAAATAAACTTCAATAATTAATTCCATACCAATGCAGAAATTAAACTGGAATCACCAATTAAGCTAGGCTGACTAAACACTAACTAAGCACTAAAATCAGAAATAACATTATACTAAATAATAACACGAAACAGAACCTAAGTTAACTTGATCCTAAGTTAATGATAAGCAAAACAGAACAAAAAGGGACGAGGATTTCAGTTATAGTCCGGAGACACTGAAATTTCAATTAACTTCCAGAGACATCACTCAATTACAACACACTGGCGACTAAACTAAAACCAACGAGAAGAGACAGAACATAATGATTAGCGCCAAATAAAATATGTATTAGACAGTGAAGACATTAAAACTAATTAGCTTAAATAAGGACGAAATCAGAGACTAGATTAAAATAGACGATCACTATCAAACCTTAAACTAAACTAAAATCCTAGGACAATCACAAATTAAACACAAAAACAATGGCAGGGAAAGTGATTAGGAATTTTACCATTTTACTATACAAGTGCCCGAGACAGTGTTGGGACGCCAACTCGACAACAATGTGAACTTCGAGCATGATTTTCTAATTGGTGAATCGTGATCGTGATTTCCAGCAAGCCAGTAGTTAGTCACGATATCAAAAATGAGAAACTCATGCTTCGAGTCACGAGATAGGCCAAGACAGAGGCGTGGTGGTGATTTTAGGCGGTTTTCGGGCAGTGGTGGTCGCCGAAACTAGCCAGAAAAATGGCAATCAGAGTTTTGCTTCGAAATCAGTATGGAAAGGTAGACCAAACAAGAAGCTATCCGACCATGTATGTGTTGTGGGGTGGAGATGCTATGAACTCTACAAATTTGCAAGAGGGGTGGCGGCTAGGGTTCCTAGATCTAAAATTCATAGAGTTTGAGGAGGGTTTGGAGGTTTTGGTTTGGATATTTGAAAGAGGAGAGTAAGAGGATGAGATGGCAAAATTTTAGGGTGGAAAGGAGGTGGTTGGACGGCAGCGCCGGTAGGCAGAGGCGGCGGCGACAGTGGGAGAATAAGAGAAGAGAGAGGGAGCTAGGGTTCAGGTTTTGATGTTAATTGAAGCAAAATTTTTGATTTTTCTATATCTATATATGAAATGAAAGATTGAATTAAGGCCATTGGATTGAAGAAGATCTGATGGCTAGGATTGACCCTTGTAACTTAACCAAAACGACGTAGTTTGAATTTAAAACTACGTCGTTTGAACACTAACCTGGCAGCCATTTAATTGGTATTGAATTTGCACTCTTAGCCACCTAACCATTTCATTTTTATCCCATTTCCTTTTAATCATATCTTATTATACAATCTAATTAACCTAAATACCAACCAATAAAGCAAAACTTAATAAAACTCATTAGCTAATAATTGAATTAATCATATGAGAAATCAATTTGATTAACTTATCAAATAATTAGTCTATTAAAAGAGCACACACACAACAAGACAATATTTTTTGGTATTTTTTTTATAAGAAAAATTGCAATAAAGAAATAAGTAAAAATTGAGAAAGAAAAAGAAATGAATAAAGCAACAAAACACTTATAAATTTAGGAGATGTTAAAATAGTGCAAAAATTAGGTATTCACAGCTGCCCCTCTTTGCTCGAGAACATGATGTATTTTCGTGCAATGAAAAGTGAATGCCATATCTAATTTTTGCTCACATATCACTCCAATGGAAGTAATTTTTAAAAAATGGTGACTAAAGCTTGCTTCCGAGGTTGCCTACATATCCTTGTTCAGAGGAATCAGGTCAGTATAGTTCTGAAAAATTATTGTAGCTGGAACTACCAGACACTGGAGTTAAGATTGTTATTGTTGTTATTGTTGTTGTTACTGTTACTTGCTGCTTACATAAAAAGAAGAAGAGAACTACAATGGCTGCTAGCTAAGAGTTACAAAATTTCTATCTATGTGTCTTCAGGAGTCAAATCTTGATTCTTGACGTGCTCGCTCGTGTTGACCTTATATTGGATCTTGATGCTCTTTGAAGAAAAGATTATGGCTCATTCTCGATTGCTTGATTTCCCGATCAGAGTTTGGGAAAATAAAATTTGAGAAGCTGGGTTGCTGACACATTATTAAAGCTAACTCCAACTATCTTGTGATCCAAAGACTCTGCAAGCTTTAACCGTCACCGGTGATCTACGGGGGGGGGGGGGGGGGGGTTAAGTCTGCAAAGCCATCAAAGACGAAAAAATGAACAAATTTTTTCTACCCCAGTTTGGACTAGGAAAATTTTGTGAGTTATCAGAGGAAGCTATACACTATCTAATTTATAGAAAGGCAGAGAAAAACAGTAGTATAAAACTAGCTAAAGATAAAATTTATAACGAGGGATTGTGTACCCTACGTTACCAAGAGTATAGGTAACCAGGGGTTGATACGCTGTATTACTAAAAGGGAAAGTAACCAAAGGTTAGCACCCTGTATCACTAGGAAGGAATGTAACCAGGGGTTGGTACCCTGTATTACTGAAAGGGAAAGTAACCAGGGGTTGACACCCTTATCACTAGGAATGAATGTAACCAGGGGTTGGTACCCTGTATTATTGAAAGTTAATGTAACCAAGGGGTTGGTACCCTGTATTACTGGAGAGGAATGTAACCAGGGATTGATACCCTATATTACTGAAAAGGAATGTAACCAGGGGTTGGCACCCTGTATTATTGAAATGGAAAGTAACCAGGGGTTGGTGTCTTGTATCACTAGGAAGAAATGTAACCAAGGGTTGGTACCATATATTACTGAAAGGGAATGTAACCAGGGGTTGGTACCTGTATTATTTGAAGGGAATGTAACCAGGGGTTGGTACCCTGTATTACTAGAAAGGAATATGATCAGGGGTCGGTACCCTATATTACTGGAAGGAATGTAACCAGGGTTGATATTCTGTATTACTGGAAGGGAACGTTACCAGTGGTTGATACCTTGTATTACTGGAAAGGTATGTAACCAGGGGTTGGTGCTTCGTATCACTAGGAAGAAATAAAACTAGGGGTTGGTACCCTATATTACTGGAAATAAATGTAACCAGGGGTTGGTACCTTGTATTACTGGAAGGAATGTAACCAGGGGTTGATATCCTGTATTACTGGAAGGGAATGTAACCAGGGGTTGGTATCTGTATTACTGGAAAGGAAATGTAACCAGGGGTTGGCGACCTATATCACTAGGAAGAAATGTAACCAGAGGTTGGTACCCTGTATTACTAGGGAGCAATGTAACCAGGGGTTGGTACCCTGTATTACTAAGGAAAGATATAACCAGGGATTGGTACCCTGTATTACTGATAAACTGTTGAATCCCTCTAGGCGAAAAGGTTCTACCTGAGTTAATCTACGTAAAACAGCCTGGGCGAAGAGTACTTCTACCCGGGACTATGAGCTGGATCTCCCTAGGAGAAATGGTTCTACCTGAGTTAAGCTACGTAAAACACCCTAAGCGTAGAGTAATTCTACCTGGAATTATAAGCTGGATCTCCCTAGCCAAAACGGTGCTATCTGAGTTAAGCTACGTAAAATATCCTGAGTGAAGAGTACTTCTACCCGGAACTATGAGCTGGATCCCCCTAGGAGAAATGGCTCTAGCTGAGTTAAGCTACCTAAAACAACCTGAGCGAAAAGTACTTCTACCTGGAACTATGAGCTGGACCCCCCTAGGCAAAATGGTTCTACCTGAGTTAAGCTACATAAAACAACTTGAGCGCAGAGTACTTCTACCCGGAACTATGAGCTGGATCCCCCTAGGCGAAATCGTTATACTTGAGTTAAGCTACGTAAAACACCCTGATCGAAAAGTACTTCTACCCGGAACTATGAGCTGGATCCCCCTAGGCTAAATGGTTATACAGGAGTTAATCTACGTAAAACACACTGAGCGAAGAGTACTTCTACCCGAAACTATGAGCTGGATCCCCCTAGGCGAAATGGTTCTACCTGAGTTAATCTACGTAAAACACCCTGAGCAAAGAGTACTTTTACCCAGAACTCTGAGCTGGATCCCCCTAGGCAAAATGGTTATACCTGAGTTAAGCTGCGTAAAACAACCTGAGCGAAGAGTACTTCTACCCGGAACTATGAGCTGGATCCCCTGGGCGAAATGGCTCTAACTGAGTTAAGCTATGTAAACAACCTGAGCAAAGACTACTTCTACCCGGAACTATAAGCTAGATCCCCCTAGGAGAAAAGGTTTTACCTGGGCTAAGCTACGAAAATGGGAGGTATGAACACTAGTGATGCATGCTAAAAATTAAAGAAAATGGAGATCATAAGGAGCATACGTTTGGTGACATTCGTCCTTTGAGATTCGCCATTCTGCATTGCTTTGCTCTTGCTTCAAACAAAGAAAGATTTGTGAGTTTTTTTAAATGGTGGTCAGTTTGTGGCCTTGATGCCCTGAGTAGTTTGAATTCACGGCCACTCCGCTGTCGAAGAACTGATTTTGTTAGTGTGGTACTGAGGTGGTCGGATACTCTATATCACTTTCTTGAGACCTTGTCTTTCCGATGTTGCCCCTGGATTGACCACCTCGTGCTATTGGTTATTATTGGCTATTTGGGATGTCCGATTCATAAGAAGTACTAGTGTAGTAGTGTAGTATATCTTCTTATTTTTGTCTTATCTTAGTTACTAGTTTAGCTTCTTGATTTTGTATTTTATACTAATGTAGTCCGTGGTTATGTTTTTGTCATGTTATGTGGTGGTTGTGTGGGTTGTTGATTACTTGTGGCGTGCTTTCAATGGGGTAGTCTAAGTCCCCAATATACATTGTACTTGTGAAAATGCTTATGAAATACGTATGAGTTGGTTCCCCATTTGGATTGCTTGTTATTTTATATGTTGTGGCTAATGTTATTCGTCTTGTGCAGGTACAATGTCTCGTAGTAACATGCTAATACAGGTTCTTCTGGGGTTGTTTCTAGCAGTCATAGAGGAGGTAGGCGGGCACCACCCCTCTCCCTAGTGGGGGAGGAGATGGAGCGCATAGACCTAGATACTGACGAGGTCCTAGAGTACAAATTTAGTATTCGGTCTATCTCAGCCCATGCTAGACATTGGTTGTCACGACCCGGATTCCCACCCTCGGAGGTCGTGATGGCGCATACTAGTGGAAGTTAGGCAAGCCAACCAATCGAATTATTTACCTTGTTTCCATTTTAATCTGTTAACAATTAAGAACTAGCATTTAATAAACAACAGAATTTAATAAGCGGAAGACTGAAATGAAATAAGTAAATAGTACTACCAATACCAATTCATAACAAATCTACCCAAGACTGGTGTCACAACTTCACAGACTGTCTAGGAGTACTACAAATAATGGTCTGAAAAAAAGTAATACAACACTGTTTCTGGGAATACATGAAAGAAAAAGGATAAAGATAGAAGGAGACGTTAAGGTTTGCGGACGCCTGCAGGACTACCTCGGGTCGCCTAATGAACAAGAAGCAGCAATCTCACTGCGGTCCGAAAGCTATAGCACCGGGATCTGCATAAAAGAGTGCAGAGTGTAGCATCAGCACAACCGATCCCATGTGCTGGTAAGTGCCTAGCCTAACCTCGGTGAAGTAGTGACGAGGCTAGGACCAGACTACCAAATAAACCTGTGCAGTTAAATCATGTACAACGGAAAATAAAAGCAGATAATTACAGCTAAAGTTGGGCAGGGAAAACATGCTGCGGGGAGTAACAGATAACAGCAGAATACCAATAGAGAAATGTAAGGAACGTCATAAATCAATTGCCAGCAAAAGATAAGGAAATAAGGAACAAGTACACATATAATACCGTTACAGGCGTGCAATCCGATCCCATTTCATATAATACCGTTCCAGGCGTGCAACCCGCTGCCATTTCATATAGTACCGTTGCAGGCGTGCAACCCGCTCCCATATCATATAGTACCATTGCAGGCGTGCAACCCGCTCCCATTTCATATATTACCATTGCAGGCGTGCAACCCGCTCCCATTTTATAAATTACCGTTGTAGGCGTGCAACCCGCTCCCATTTCATATATCTCGTTGCAGGCATGCAACCCGCTCCTATTTCATATATCAACACCAATCATAGAAGAATCCCGGCAAGGGAACAATAATACAGCAACAACATCCCGGCAAGGGAACAATAATATAACAACAACATCCCGGCAAGGGAACAATAATATAACAACAATATCCCGGCAAGGGAACAATAATATAACAACAACATCCCGGCAAGGGAACAACAATATAATAACAACATCCCGGCAAGGGAACAACGGTATAACAACAACATCCCGGCAAGGGAACAACAACAACATCCCGGCAAGGGAACAACAATGATAATCTTCATATGAAACACGAATAGACCACAACAAAGTCATAACAATTTCAATACAAGACTCACTGGCATGCTTGACACCGACGTATAGATACTCCTCACCATGTCTTTACGTCGTACTCCACAGTTAACACATAGTAATTAAGACACAACTCCTAATCCCTCAAGCTAAGGTTAGACCAAACACTTACCTCAAACTTCCACAGCCAACTCAAGCCTCAAACACCGCTTTTCCTTTGGAATTCGCCTCCAAAATACCTGTATCTAGTCCAAATTAATTTAACAACATCAATAAATGCTAAAGAATTCATACTCAATGCTTAATTATAGGTTTTCTATCATTTTCCCCAAAAAAGTCAAAAATTGACCCCGGGCCCGCTTGGTCAAAACTCGAGGTTCGGACCAAAACCCGATCACCCATTGACCCACGAGCCCAAATATGCAATTAGTTTTGAAATCCGATCCCAAAACGAGGTCTAAGTCCCAATTAATCAAAAAGCCCTAACTCTACCCAAATTCCTAATTTCGACCATAAAAACCCTAGATTTTTGGATGAAAATTGATGAAATGCAATGGGAATCGAAAGAAAAAGGTTTAGAATCATATACCAGTGCTTTGGGGAAGAACTTGTTCTTTGAAAATCGCCTCAATGCTCTCTAGTTTTGAAAAATATGAAGTTATGGACTAAATCCCGATTTTGCTACTGTTTTTAATTCAGTAGACAGGCCTTCTTCGCGTTCGCGAAGGGTCAGGCCCATTGGCCTTCGTGTTCGCGTTTAGCGGCTCGCCTTCACGGGCCAGTGGCCGCGTTCCCGTAGAACAAAATCCCTTTCCCCTACCCCAGCCCAAAGGCCTTCGTGTTCGCGATAGCAGGTCCGCGTTCGCGAAGGGTAGCACCCCCAAGGCTTCGCGTTCGCGCCTGTTTCACGCGTTCGCGTAGAAGGAAAATTCCTTTAGCCTGACTTACCCTTCGCGTTCGCGAGAGTCCTTCCGCAAATGCGATGAAAAAAATCTCCAGAATACCAGAAACTGAAAACCTGCAACTTTTCTAAGCGTAAAAACATCCCGTGGCCTATCTGAAACTCACCCGAGCCCTCGGGGCTCCAAACCAAACATGCATACTAACCCAAAAACATCATATGGACTTAATCGTGCTGTCAAATCGCCAAATTAACACCATTAACAACGAATTTAGCATCAAAATCAAAGAAAAATCTCAAGAACACTTAAGTTTCAAATTTCACAACCGAGGGTCCGATTCACGTCATTTCAAGTCCGTTTCTTACCAAACTTTACAGGCTCAATCCAAATGCCATATAAGACCTGTACCGGGCTCCGGAACCAAGATACGGGCCCGATACCACCAATTTCAAAAACATTCAATTTTCCAAAAACTCATATATATTCCAGAAAAAAATTTTCTTTAAAAATTTATTTCTCGGGCTTGGGACCTCAGAATTCGATTCCGGGCATACGCCCAAGTCCCATATCTTCCTACGGACCCTCCTGGACCGTCGAATCATGGGCCCGGGTCCGTTTACCCAAAATATTGATCGAAGTCAACTCAAATTCAGTTTAAATGTAAAATTTACCACTTTTTACAGATTTTCACATAATGGCTTTCTGGATACACGTCCGGACTGCGCATGCAAATGGAGGTGAGACAAATAGGAGGTTTTTAGGCCTCAGAACACATAATTTATTTCTAAAACAAGTGATGACCTTTCGGGTCATCACATTGGTTAAGGACAATAGTCCTTGCGGTGAACCCAGAGTCTGAGGCTGCTATAGACGATGGAAAGTTGTCCCGAAAATATAATGAGATCTCCAACAACATTCGGGATTGGGGTTTTGACAGTCTGTTCCGTCCCGGTGATGCGGTGAACGTGAACTTGGTAAAGGAGTTCTATGCAAACTAGCAACTTGAGGCCAGCCTGGATGCGGTTTACGAGGTGCGGGTACAAGGTAAAGTGATTCCCTTTTCCTCCCAAGTGATAAATCGGATTTTGGGTTTCACAGAGCACTCCCACAAGCTCTTTCGGAGGTTTCTTCGTCGGCTAGACTATCCTGATATCCGGCGACAGCTATGTGGAGCTGACTCTTCTGCCGCATGGACATGGGATGTTAATGAGTACCACAAGGACATGAAGAAGGGCACATTCCAGCATCTGGCAAAGGTTATTTTACGGCTGATCAATGCCAAAATTATGCAATCCAAAGCCATACTGATGTCTCACGGCCGAAGGTGTGTTTGATCTATGCCTTTTTGACAAGGATGAGGTTTGATCTTAGAAAAATCATGCTGGAGCAAGGGGTGAGAGTGCGACCATTTGGGGCCTGCCGCCTATACTACCCGAGTATGATCAGTCGCATGTTGCGGGCGCACCATGTAAAGGAGGAGTTTCATTATGATTGGACCATCCCAATGTCATGTCCTGTCAAGGCCTTTGATATCATTGCGGTGATAGACCCTCCTCTTGGTGCTGTTACATCGGACCAAAGGTTGCTCTATGTCAAGGACACATTGCAACTGTTGTTTGTTGATTTGCTCCTTCGCACTGATCAGGAGTGTTATACCACATTTTAACACGGGCCAAATTAGAGTATAACATATTGGTAATTCTGAGGTTTAATTAATTTTAACAGAGTCGCCACCTAAATAATTCTAAGGTGAATTAGGACACTTATTTGTAATGCTCAAGTCAAACTCTGTTTTGTGGTCTCAACCTAAAGATTCTAAGTAAGGGTTTTAAATATTTTAAAAGGAAGATTGTTTTTTGAAAAAGCACCTTTTAAAATCCGTTAATAACGGTTAACCGGCAAAGCTTAGGTTAATAAGTTATACAAGAATATCAAGAAATATCATTTGAGGTATTTTAACGAAATATAGCTTACAATAGAGTAGTTTAACTTTGAAAGACTTTAATAAACTTTTGAAGAATATTATTACGTAAACAAAGCTTATAGCTAGTTAATATACATATATAAATTTGAAAGGATATAGTCTTTTGAGAAAGACATTTGCTGATGATTAAAATATTTTTATTATAAAAAAAGGGTACCTTTCCCTTTTTTGTCTTCAAAAAAAAAAAAAAAAGAATCAAGGTTTTCATTATAACCTTTCACTTAGGAAAAAACGTCTGCCAACAAAAAAATTCACGTTTTTGTATTTTGTTTTTTTTTAAATTCACATTTTTTCATGATGTTATAAGAAATAATTTTTCAATTTCAAATGAAGCACGTCTCTTTAAAAAAAAATTTGATACAATTCCGAACTTATGTAATAGAAACTTGAAACTTAAAGGGTCTTCTTTAAGAGAACTATTATATAAAATAGATATTATCTGCCAATAATTAAGTAAGAATACTAAGTGAAGAAGTCAAAAGTAAATCAACAAGCCCAAGTTAAGTATAGAACTAAACTAATCAAAAGAATATAATCAAATTGGTTAAAAATTTGAAACAGAGTAAATGTAAATAACGAAGGTCGCCAAAGGCGATCCCAAACTTTTCACTTGTTTTTCTTCTAGATGTCCATCATAGTCTAAGGCTCAGTAGTAATGACTCCATGCTGGTACGGAGTGGGTCTTGCATTAAAACTCATATTGCGCCAAGTGCATATGCCAAACAAAGAAAAAGAAAAGACAAGAATTAGAAATAAAGAAGTTAGAAATTGAGTTGGACAAAATTTACAGCAAGATTATGAACTCTAATAAAATAAATACTTTTAAAAACTTTTAACAAGCTTATGCCAACAGATTTATGTTCTTTATACATATTTTCTCACTAAAATAGTAAGTCAGAATACTAACTTTCCATGTTCAGGTGAAATCTAAAGGGTCGTATAGATTAGTATGGTCAACATAATCCTTGACACTCAGAACAACATTGTTTTCCACTTACATGTTAAGTCTTAAAATTACATATTAAAGTCCTAGTAGCATGCTTTCTAAAAGAAATGATGAAGCATCAACAGACTTTTCTAAGACAACTAGTACGTATGATATCATTTAGCATACAAAACACATGCTTTCTTACTTTATTTCAAGTATTAGAACCAGATACTAAAATATCCTCATGGCACACTCAATAGTAATAGTAAGGAAAGGAAAATAATTTGAAAGGTACATCAATGTCAAACTACTGTACTTAGTTAAGAACAAACTCCTCTTAAGCGCACATACAAGAACTTTAATAATGGCGGGTGGTTTCAATAAACTTCAAATCCTTTACATGATATCTTAATCTTCCCGAATATTATCTTTTCTACCATCTCAGAGTGTAATTTCTAGTCCACAATACATTGTTTAAGCAGTAATAGTCCTACATGTATAATAATTCACTGGTTTAACCGGAAGAACCTAACTACTTAGACAAACATAAGTAGAGAACTATCTAGCAAAATAGCTTTAGGTATTCACCGGTTTAAATGGCAGTTTATTAAGTTCTTTTCATAAATAGAGTGTAAATTCATAACTATAAATACAGTTATCAACTCACAAGAGAAGAAATATTTCAAACACGGAGCATTATTCCAATGTTCATCTTAAGGCAGTGACTTCTATACATGTAGTATCCATATAAAATGTCTTAAATATTATTATTTTTGGACAAGAACTCTATGAAGTAAACCACTTTTACAAAACTTATTACTAAACACGAAATCATTAAACTAAGCACCCAAATAGTTAATTTCTAATAATATGTTTTCTGTGGCATTTACACTAAAATAGTAACACTTGGGATATATTTTAAGACATGAAAAAAAAAGAGAGCAGAAGCCGTTACCTTAATTCTTGGAATGAAAAGCAAAATTTGATACATGGTAGACAAAAAGGCAACAGCATAACTTTGACAAAAGAAAAGAGGGGATTGTAATATACTTAAAATAAAATTTCATTTCATTAACTACTAACTTCTATACGTATAACTTTCAGTATTTTGATTTCATGATTTCATTGACTTAACCAGAATACCTATAACTTCATGATTTCTATACGAGATGACTTTAATTCACGATTTTAACAAGCAACAACTAAAACTTATTCAAAAAAAAACATACAGCCGTTTTAAATCTTCAAAGACAAAGCGAGAAGAAAAATTTCAGCACTGACCTTTTGTGTGCAACGAACTTGGGCGCGTCGAACAGATCTATAGATTGTGGCTTCGAACTTGAACTCGAGCTTACAACCGCGAACTTTATAATTTCCGAAAAGTGCAAAGAAAAATTCCTCTGTTATAGCAAGGAGTAACAGAGGCGACACAACTAATAATTTTAGAGTATTTTAAAGAATAAAATTGTTTGAAGATGGCTCCAAAAGTTGTCCTAAATTATTATCAAACCTCCGTATTTATAGAAGAATTACTAGGGCCTTTTTAGGGTTCATTTAGGCGGAATTCTTGAAGGGCTAGGGTTTCAAATGGCTAAATAACCATTTGAAATGGCATGTAGCAGGAGGCAAAGGATGATAAGGACAGAAAGAGCAGCGATTTGGTTGCCGAAATGGTGAAAAATTTGGAGAAAACAAAAAAAAGAGAACCTTCTACCTCCGTCATCTTCATTGTGAATGGCAAACGAATTTAAATTCTTCAATGTGCTTGAGTTTGCAGATAATTCCTTAGAATGGTCACACAAATTTCTGATTATAAGATATGAGAGTCAAGTTTTGCTAAGAAAAAAGAAGGAGTCAAAACCCTCTGCTATGGCAGAGGGAAAAAGAAGCATTCTTTTCTTTGAAAGAGGGAAAGAGATGGAACCCTAGTCAAATTTGATTTTAATTTTAGAAAATAAATCTAACCATTGGATTAGATGCATCTAATGGATGAGATTAATCCTGATATAAGTAAATAAGGTATAATAAAATAAATAGTGCAAGTATTTATTTGGAATTCTCTAGAAGATAGAAGAAATGATCTTGACCATTAATTTAAAATGGACTAGATCTGGTGAATTCATGTGGCAAGGTGTGGGGTCAAAGTGTGAAGGGATGAGGAGGGCATGTGTTAGGCGTGTGTTTTTGGTTGTTGGGAGCCTAGGTGTTGCTGACATGGATCTTATGTGGCGCCTACATGGAGGTAGAATAGAGTAGATGGGCTGGTAGGTATTGGGCCTCCAATTTGGGCTATTTTGATCCGATTTTTTCCTCTTTTTTGGTCAAGAAATCTAGAATCTGTATTATAAGGTCATCACTTGTTTTAAAATAAAATTTTACGTTCCAAAGCCTTAAAAACCTCTCTTAGCATCACCTTGATTTGCGTGCGCAGTCCGGACGCGTAGCCGGAAAGCCTAAATGTGAAAATCTGTGAAATATGATAAGTTTTGACTATAAAATGAATTAATTTGACTTCGGTCAACGCTTTGGGTAAACGGACCCGGACCCGTAATTTGACGGTCCCGGAGGGTCCGTAGGAAAATATGGGACTTGGGCGTATGCCCGGAATCGAATTCCGAGGTCCCAAGCCCGAGAAATGATTTTTTGAAAGAACTTGTTTTTTGAAATTGTTTATAAGGTTTGGAAATGAATTTTGATTAGAACAAGTTGGTATCGGGCCTGTATTTTGGTTCCGGCGCCCGATACAGATCTTATATATGATTTAAGATAATTCTGTGAAGTTTGGAAAGAAACGGAATCCATTTGACGTGATTCGGACCTTAAATGCAAATTTGATGTTCAAAGAAGTTTTGAGAAATTTCATTGATCTTGAGGTTTAATTCGGTGTTCATGATGTTATTTTGGTGATTTGAGTACACGAATAAGTCCGTAGGATATCTTTAAGGTTGTGTGTATATTTGATTTTGAGCCCCGAGGGCTCGGGTGAGTTTTGGATAGGCCACGGGGTGAAATTTTGGACTTAAGGAATTGCAGGCCTGCAGGCTTCGCATTTTCCAAACCCCCTTCGCAATTCTCAGGTTCGCATTTCCCAAACTCCCTTCGCAATTCGGAGGCTTCGCATTTCCCAAACTTTTTCGCAATTCCTAGGTTCGCATTTCCCAAACTCCTTTTTCAATTCCCATGCTTCGCATTTCCCAAACTTTTTCGCAATTCCCAGGTTCGCATTTCCCAAACTTTTTTCGCAATTCCCAAGCCAACAGAGGTTGGTTCGCAATTGCGAACCCCTGTTTGCAATTCCCATAACTGAGACCTGCAACTTTTATACTTAGCCGATTTTAAACCCATTTTTCACATCTTTTCAAAACATAAACACACTAGGGCGATTTTTCAAGATCAACTTTCCTTCTAAATCAATTGTAAATCATTTTTAACTAGTTTTCTTCAATCATTAACATCTTTTAACATGATTTCAACTTAAAATAAAAGATTTTCATGGGGAAAATTGGGTGTTTCGGGTAGAACCTACGTTTTTCAAAACTTGGGCATTTGGACCTCGATTGAGATCCGATTTCAAAACAATTTATATATTTGGGTTCGTGGGGGAATGGGTAATCGGGTTTTGGTTCGAACCTCGGGTTTTGACCATGTGGGCCCGGGGGCAATTTTTGACTTTTTGGGTAAAACTTTGGAAAACTCATTTTTCATGCATTGGGGTTGATTCATTTAGCGTTTATTAATGTAATTAAGTAACTTGTGACTAGATACGAGCAAATTGGTGGTGGAATCAAGGGGTAAAGCTATAATTGAATCGTGAATTGTGTTCGTGGCATCGAGGTAAGTGTTTGATCTAACCTTAGCTTGAGGGATTAGGAGTTGTGTCCTATTTGCTATTTGCTTCTTCTTGAGTACGACGTATAGGCATGATGACGAGTATCTATACGTTGGTGTCAAGCATGGCCGTTAGTCTTATATTGTGATTTTCATGACCTCGTTGTATTATTCATGCCTTGGTGAAGATTTATATTTGTTGTGAAAAGTTATGGAAAGAATCGTGACCTATGAACATTGAGGAGTGTTGGCTCCAGTTTTATAACGAATTATAAAAGTATAAGTGATAATTGAAACTCTAGAGCATTGGCTCGAGTTGTGAAGTGAAATGTGAAGTAAAAGTGAGAAAGAGAAGAGATCATTATGTTGCCCCTTGTCGGGCTATTATTGAGTTCTGGTTCCCTTGTATTGTGTTCTTAATTGATATTACGGATACTTAGGTTGATGATTCTTTGTGTTATGTAAGGATTATGGGTATAGCTGAGGTAGTTAGGTGTTGTAACCAGTTTGGGTATAGCTGAGGTAGTTAGGTGTTGTAACAAGTTTGGTTATAGCTGTTTTTTCCTTGCCGGGATAGGGTAGACCTTTTGATCCCTTGTTGGGACTCTCGTTATAATTGTAAATATTATATATGGATCGGGTTGCATGCCGCAACAATATTATGTATGGATCGGGTTGCACGCCGCAACAATATTATATATGGATCGGGTTGCATGCCGCAACAATATTACATATGGATCGGGTTGCACGCCGCAATAATATTATACATGGATCGGGTTGCACGCCGCAACAATATTATATGAGAGCGGGTGGTACGCCTACCACGAGATATAATGAAATGGGAGCGGGTGGTACGCCTACCACGAGATATAATAAAATGGGAGCGGGTGGTACGCCTACCACGAGGTATAATAAAATGGGAGCGGGTGGTACGCCTACCACGAGATACAGGAAATGGGATCGGGTTGCACGCCTACAATAAAATGTAAAAAGAAAGTGAACTCTTCCTTTGTTTTCCTTATTCTTGTTAGTGGTTGGGTTTTGATTCCTTTAGTTCTCTTGATATTCTGTTTCTAGCTGTCATTCCCCGAAGCATATTTCCCATCCTTACTTGTTTATTTCTGCTTTACTTTCCACTGTATATTATATAATTGCACAGGTTTATTTGGTGGTCTGGTCCTAACCTCGTCACTACTTCGCCGAGGTTAGGCTAGGCACTTACCAGCACATGGGGTCGGTTGTGCTGATACTACGCTCTGCACTCTTTTGTGCAGACGCTAGTGTTGTGGACTTTGGATCGCAGTGAGATTGCTGATTCTTGATCATCAGGCGACCCGAGTTAGTCTTGCAGGCATCCGCAGGCCTTGGCGTCTCCTTCTATCTACTATTCCTGTTTCTTTCATGCATTTCTAGAGACAGTGCTGTATTTATTTCTTCAGGCCCTTTATTTGTAGTATTCTTATACCGTCTGTGAAACTGTGACACCAGTTCTGGGTAGTCGAGACTCAAACAGTTGTACTAGGTATTTATGTTCAGATAGTTTGTTGTTTTCTTCCGCTTATGTTTAATTCCGCTATTTAAATATTATTATTATTGTTAAAATTGCTAATGAATATAAAATGAGTAAAAAGGGTAAACTATGAAATTAATTGGCTTGCCTAGCTCGTACTAGTAGGCGCCATCACGACTCCCGAGGGTGGGAATCCGGGTCGTGAGAAGTTGGTATCAGAGCTCTAGGTTACATGGGTCTCACAGTTACAGATAAGCTTAGTAGAGTCTGAGGGATCGGTACGGAGACGTCTGTATTTATCCCCAGAGGCTACAGAGTTAGGAAAAACTTCACATTCATTCTTTCCAGTTGTGCGATTTTGTTCTCTCAATGCTAAATTGAAACCTCTACTCTTATCCTTTTGCGAATGGAGAGGTCATGTACCGCTTCCTCAGCCGGGCAGCAGCACAGACCGGTGATTGATCAGCTACGTCTTCGGAGGCTTTGTGGAGATTGGATAAGTTTCCCCAAGCTCTTCACTATTACATTCAGCGGTGCATCTACTGAGGATCCCCAGGATTATCAACACAGCTGTCATGAGGTTCTCAGAAACATGGGGATAGTTGAGACCAATGGGGTCGATTTTGCTACTTTTTGCATGTCTGGATTCGCCAAGACTTGGTGGAGAGATTATTGCTTGGCTAGACCAGCCGGATCGCCAGCTTCGACTTGGGAGCACTTCACGCAGCTATTTCTGGAGAAGTTTCTCCATATCACTCAGAGAGAGGTATTAGAGGGGGAGGTAGAGGTATTAGAGGTGGAGGTAGAGATGCTAGAGGTGGAGGTAAATGTATTAGAGGTGGAGGTGCAGGTATTGTTCTGGTTTGTGGTAGAGAAGATTCGACTTTATTTTGCGCCGTATCTGGTCATGCCTAGTGATTCTTTGAGTGCCCCTATTTATGTGTCTACGCCGGTGGGTGATTCTATTGTGGTGGATCGCGTCCATTGTTCATGTACAGTGGTTATTGGAGGTCTTGAGACTCGTGTAGATTTGCTTCTTCTAGACATGGATGATTTCGGTGTTATATTGTTGATGGACGGGTTATCACCTTACCACGCTATCTTGGACTGTCACGCCAAGACTGTGACCTTAGCTTTACCGGGTTTGCCTTGTTTAGAGTGGAGAGGGACTCCTGGTCATTCTACCCGTAGTGTTATCTCTTATGTGAAGGCTCGACGTATGGTCGAGAAGGGGTGTTTGGCCTATTTGGCATATGTTCGTGATTCTAGTGCTGAGGTTCCTTCCATAAATTTTGTGCCTGTTGTTTGTGAGTTTCTCGAGGTTTTCCCTTCAGACCTGCCGGGTATGCCACCCGACAGGGATATTGATTTTTGCATTGATTTGGCTCCGGGCACTCAGCCCATTTCTATCCCGCCTGAGTTGAAAGAGTTGAAGGAGCTGTTGCAAGACTTGCTTGAGAAGGGTTTCATTAGACCCAGTGTTTCGCCTTGGGGTGCGCCGGTGTTGTTTGTTAAAAAGAAGGATGGGTCGATGCGAATTTGTATTGATTACCGGCAGTTGAAAAAGGTTACAATCAAGAATAAGTATCCATTGCCGAGGATTGATGATTTGTTTGATCAGCTTCAGGGTGCCAAGGTATTTTCGAAGATTGAACTTGAGATCTGGCTACCATCAGTCGAGGATTAGGGCATCCGATGTCCCTAAGACAGCTTTCCGCACTCGGTACGGGCATTATGAGTTCTTTGTGATGTCATTCGGGTTGACAAATGCCCCAGCAGCTCTTATGGATTTGATGAACCGAGTGTTCAGGCCTTATTTGGATTCGTTCGTGATTGTCTTCATGATGATATTTTGATATATTCCCACAGCCGGGAGGAGCACGAGCAGCATCTTAGAGTGGTTCTTCAGACTTTGAGGGATAGTCAGTTGCGCCAAGTTTTCAAAGTGTGAGTTCTGGTTGAGTTCAGTTGCATTCCTGGGTCATGTTGTGTCAGTAGAGGGTATTTAGGTTGATTTGAAGAAGATTGAGGCAGTCAAGAACTGGCCTAGACCAGCATCAGCTACAGAGATTCGAAGTTTCTTGGGATTGGCAGGCTACTATCGTCGGTTCGTGGAGGGGTTTTCATCTATCGCAGCCCCGATGACCAGGATGACCCAGAAGGTTGCCCAGTTCAGGTGGTCGGACGAGTGTGAGGCGAGCTTTTAGAAGCTCAAGACAGCTTTGACTACGGCACCGGTGTTGGTTTTGCCCACAGGTCTCGGGCCTTATGCAGTTTATTGTGATGCATCTCGTATTGGACTTGGTGCAGTGTTGATGCAGGATGGCAAAGTCATTGCCTACGCTTCACGACAGTTGAAGATCCATGAGAAGAACTATCTGGTTCATGATTTGGAGTTAGCAGCCATTGTCCACGCGTTGAAGATCTGGAGGCATTATCTGTATGGCGTGGCATGTGAGGTGTTCACGGATCACAAGATTTTTCAGTATTTGTTCGAGCAAAAGGAGTTGAATTTGAGGCAGAGGAGGTGGTTGGACTTGTTGAAAGATTATGATATCACTATCTTATATCATCCAGGAAAGGCCAATGTGGTGGCCGATGCTTTGAGTAGGAAGTCAGCCGGTATGGGCAGTCTTGCTTATATTCCGGTCGGTGAGAGACCACTTGCTTTGGATGTTCAGTCTTTGGCCAATCAGTTGTGAGGTTGGATGTTTCTGAGCCCAGCCGTGTGTTGGCTTGCACAGTCGCTCGTTCATCATTGTTGGAGCGTATCCGAGATCAGCAGTATGATGATCCTCATTTGTGTGTCCTTAGAGACACGGTGCAGCACGGAGGTGCCAAGCAGATTACCTTGGGTGATGATGGAGTTTTGAGATTGCAGGGTCGAGTTTGTGTGCCTAATGTGGATGGACTCCGAGAGTTGATTTTATCAGGATTTGCGGCAGCATTATTGATGGAGGAGAATGAAGAAGGATATCGTTACGTATGTGGCTCGGTGTTTGAATTGTCAGCAGGTTAAGTACGAGCATTAGAGGCCCGGTGGTTCATTTCAAAGTATTGAGCTTCCCGAGTGGAAGTGGGAGCAGATCAGTATGGATTTCGTTGTTGGACTCCCGCAGACTCGGAAGAAGTTCGACGCAGTATGGGTCGTTGTTGATAGGCTGACCAAGTCAGCGCATTTCATTCCTATGGCAGTCAACCATTCTTCTAAGAGGTTAGCTGAGATCTTTACTCGGGAGATTGTTCGCCTTCATGGTGTGCCCGCGTCTATCATTTCGGACCAAGGTACGCAGTTTACCTCGCGTTTCTAGAGAGCAGTTCAGCGAGAGTTGGGTACACGGGTTGAGTTGAGCACATCATTTCATCCCCAGACGGACGGGCAGTCCGAGCGGACTATTCAGATTTTGGAGGATATGCTCCGAGCTTGTGTTATTGACTTTGGAGGCTCGTGGGATCAATTTTTGCCTTTAGTGGAGTTTGCCTACAACAACAGCTACCAACCCAGTATTCAGATGGCTCCTTATGAGGCCTTATATGGTAGCGGTGCTGGTCTCCGGTCGGACGGTTTGAGCCGGGGGAGGCTCGGTTGTTGGGTACGGATCTGGTTCAGGATGCCTTGGACAAGGTCAGGATCATTCAGGATAGGCTTCGTACAGCTCAATCCAGGCAAAAGAGTTATGCCGACCGTAAGGTTCGAGTTTTGGCTTTCATGGTCGGCGAGCGGGTATTGCTCGAGTGTCGCCTATGAAGGGCGTGATGAGATTTGGGAAGAAGGGCAAGCTTAGCCCTAGGTACAATTGTCCGTTTGAGATTCTTGATCGAGTGGGAGAGGTGGCTTATAGGCTTGCATTGCCACCGAGCTTATCAGTCGTGCATCCAGTGTTTCATGTGTCCATGCTTCGGAGGTATCACAGCGATCCATCCCACGTGCTAGATTTCAGCACTGTCCAGCTGGACAAGGACTTGTCTATGAGGAGGAGCCGGTGACTATTCTAGACCGGCAGGTTCGTCAGTTGAGGTCGAAGAGTTTTCCTTCTGCTTGTGTTCAGTGGAGAGGTCAGCCTCCTGAGGCATCGACCAGGGAGTCCGATTCTAATATGCGGAGCCGTTATCCCCATCTTTTCCCCGACTCAGGTACTTCCTTCTTTCGCCCGTTCGAGGACGAACGGTTGTTTTAAAGGTGCAGAATGTGATGACCCAAAAGGTCATCAAATGTTATAAAATGAAATTCTACATTTCGAGGCCTTAAAAACCTCCTTAGCATCACCTTGATTTGCGTGCGCAGTTCGGGCGCGTAGCCGAAAAGCCTAAATGTGAAAATCTTTGAAAGATGATAAGTTTTGACTATAAAATGAATTAATTTGACTTCGGTCAACGTTTTGGGTAAACGGACCCGGACCCGTAATTTGACGGTCCCGGAGGGTCCGTAGGAAAATATGGGACTTGGGCGTATGCCCGGAATCGAATTCCGAGGTCCCAAGCCCGAGAAATGATTTTTTGAAAGAACTTGTTTTTTGAAATTGTTTATAAGGTTTGGAAATGAATTTTGATTAGAACATGTTGGTATCGGGCTTGTATTTATCTTCCGGCGCCCGATACAGATCTTATATATGATTTAAGATAATTCTGTGAAGTTTGGAAAGAAACGGAATCCATTTGACGTGATTCGGACCTTAAATGCAAATTTGATGTTTAAAGAAGTTTTGAGAAATTTCATTGATGTTGAGGTTTAATTCGATGTTCATGATGTTATTTTGGTGATTTGAGTACACGAATAAGTCCGTAGGATGTCTTTAAGGTTGTGTGTATATTTGGTTTGGAGCCCCGAGGGCTCGGGTGAGTTTTGGATAGGTCACGGGGTGAAATTTTGGACTTAAGGAATTGCAGGCCTTCAGGCTTCGCATTTCCCAAACCCCCTTCGCAATTCCCAGGTTTGCATTTCCCAAACTCCCTCCGCAATACCCAGGCTTCGCATTTTCCAAACTTTTTCGCAATTCCCAGGTTCGCATTTCCCAAGCTCCCCTTCGCAATTCCCAGGCTTCGCATTTCCCAAACTTTTTTGCAGTTCCCAGGTTCGCATTTGCCAAACTCCCTTCGCAATTCCCAAGCTTCGCATTTCCCAAACTTTTTCGCAATTCCCAGGTTCGCATTTCTCAAACTGAGACCTGCAACTTTTATACTTAGCCGATTTTAAACCCATTTTTCGCATCTTTTCAAAACATAAACACACTAGGGCGATTTTTCAAGAGCAACTTTCCTTCCAAATCAATTGTAAGTCGTTTTTAACTAGTTTTCTTCAATCATTAACATCTTTTAACATGATTTCAACTTAAAATAAAAGATTTTCATGGGGGAAATTGGGTATTTTGGGTAGAACCTAGGTTTTTTAAAAAATTGGGCATTTGGACCTCGATTTGAGGTCCGATTTCAAAACAAATTATATATTAAGGTTTGTGGGGGAATGGGTAATCGGGTTTTGGTTCGAACCTCGGGTTTTGACCATGTGGGCCCGGGGGCAATTTTTGACTTTTTGGGTAAAACTTTGGAAAACTCATTTTTCATGCATTGGGGTTTATTCGTTTAGCATTTATTAATGTAATTAAGTAACTTGTGACTAGATACGAGAGAATTGGTGGTGGAATCAAGGGGTAAAGCTATAATTGAATCGTGAACGGTGTTCGTGGCACCGAGGTAAGTGTTTGGTCTAACCTTAGCTTGAGGGATTAGGAGTTGTGTCCTATTTGCTATTTGCTTCTTGTTGAGTACGACGTATAGTCATGGTGACGAGTATCTATACGTTGGTGTCAAGCATGACTGTGAGTCTTATATTGTGATTTTTATGACTTCGTTGTATTATTCATGCCTTGGTGAAGATTTATATTTGTTGTGAAAAGTTGTGGAAAGAATCGTGACCTATGAACATTGAGGAGTGTTGGCTCCAGTTGTATAACGAATTGTGAAAGTATAAGTGATAATTAAAACTCTAGAGCATTAGCTCGAGTTGTGAAGTGAAATGTGAAGTAAAAGTGAGAAAGAGAAGAGATCATTATGTTGCCCCTTGCCGGGCTATTGTTGAGTTGTGGTTCCCTTGTATTGTGTTCTTAATTGATATTACGGATACTTAGGTTGATGATTCTTTGTGTTAGGTAAGAATTATGGTTATAGCTGAGGTAGTTAGATGTTGTAACAAGTTTGGTTATAGTTGTTTCTCCCTTGCCGGGATATTGTTGAGATATCATTATTTCCTTACCGTGATGTTTGTTGATATTATTGTTCCCTTGTTGGGATTCCTTGTGATTATTGTTGGCTTGTACATGGGAGCGGGTGGTACGCCTACCACAAGATATAATAAAATGGGAGCGGGTGGTACGCCTACCACGAGATATAATGAAATGGGAGCGGGTGGTACGCCTACCACGAGATATAATAAAATTTATGGGAGCGGGTGGTACACCTACCACGAGGTATAATAAAATGGGAGCGGGTGGTACGCCTAACACGAGATACAGGAAATGGGATCGGGTTGCACGCCTGCAACAAAATGTGAAAAGAAAGTGAACTCTGCCTTTGTTTTCCTTATTCTTGTTAGTGGTTGGGTTTTGATTCCTTTATAGTTCTCTTGACATTCTTTTTCTACCTGTCATTCCCCGAAGCATGTTTCCCCCTCCCATCCTTACTTGTTTATTTCTGCTTTACTTTCCGCTGTATATTATATAATTGCACAGGTTTATTTGGTGGTCTGGTCCTAGCCTCGTCACTACTTCGCCGAGGTTAGGCTAGGCACTTACCAGCACATGGGGTCGATTGTGTTGATACTACACTCTGCACTCTTTTGTGCAGACCCCAGTGTTGTGGACTTATGACCGCAGTGAGATTGCTGATTCTTGATCATCAGGCGACCGAGGTAGTCCTGCAGGCGTCTGCAGGCCTTGGCGTCTCCTTCTATCTACTATTCCTGTTTCTTTCATGCATTTCTAGAGATAGTGCTGTATTTATTTCTTCAGGCCCTTTATTTGTTGTATTCTTAGACCGTCTGTGAAACTGTGACACCAGTTCTGGGTTGTCGAGACTCAAACAGTTGTACTAGGTATTTATGTTCAGATAGTTTGTTGTTTTCTTCCGCTTATGTTAAATTCCGCCATTTAAATATTATTATTATTAAAATTGCTAATGAATATAAAATGAGTAAAAAGGATAAACTCTAAAATTAATTGGCTTGCCTAGCTCGTACTAGTAGGCGCTATCACGATTCCCGAGGGTGGGAATCCGGGTCGTGACAAAGGATTGGCCCCATTTTAAATAATATTGGACTTTACCAAGAAGATCCAATTTACATTTAAAATTCCTTTTTCACTTTAAATTTTATTATGTTTTCATAATTCTAATAATAATAATAAAATATATTATATTGTATTGTTGTAAAAACTAATATTTAGTATGTATGCATTGATATATAGAATAGGAATTAGAGAAATAAATTATAATTGGCAAATAATGCTTATTGTTAATTATTACGATACATTAGCGTTAAATAATGATATGATGGTGATTAAGTAACTAAAATAATAATAATGATATAATTACAATACATAAATATGCTAAATTATATTAAGGCTAATAATTATATTTTATTTTAAAAATCTTGAGGCCAAAAAAAATATAACCAATGTTTTGGATAAAAATATATCTAGTAAATTTTTAAGAATTAGGAAGTATAGAGAAATCGATTAGGAAAACGGAGAGCCAAAATTGATTGTCAATAGCTGCCCCTCTTTGACCGTGGATGATGAAAGAGTTTTCGAGCAAAGAAATTGACTTGGTGACCAATTTTGTCCCGACCTGTAAATATGGATCAGAGTGTTGGAAGGATTACAAAAGGAAATTTGGAAGGCTTATGAAATAAAAAGAAATTTTAAAGAGTTATGGCCGAACTCTGATTTCTGAATTGCCTACATACCTCGGGTTTCACGAGGATCATGTTGTATATTGTTCTAGATTGATGGTGCCAGGGAGTAGGACCTAAAGATTGATGTGGATCCTAAAATACTGCCCCAGTGTCGAATTATGGAAACATAGGGTGTCAAACACTGGGAGTCATGATTGAAACAAAATATTTCGAAATAAGGATTTTGATTAAGATTTTGGTAGTCAAGCCAAACGGAATCCGAGGGTAGACCTTTGACTTTTGTTGGCGAGTCTAGTTTCCTCTCCAACAAACTGTCCTAGTTTGCAGCTTAGATAGAGTTCCACGTTGTGCTATATTCCCTGCTATGCTCAACATACTAGGTAAAATTGTTAGTAAACGAGATATAAAAATGCAATAAGTCATAAAAATAATTTTATTAAAATGACACCTCTAAGCCGCTAATTTATTATAAAATAAGCCAAGTATTTTAAAATTAATTCTTTGATCATGACTAATGAAATGAGGCTTTGAGACGCTTTATGTAAATTGTGCCTTTCAGCGATGACTTATACAAATAAAACGTTCAACCACATGATTGATAAAATGAGGCATTTAATCCAAATATGATGATGCAATTAAGGCGTTTAAGCCAAATGACTGATGAGGCTTGGATAATACAAAATATTTGCGGTGCATTTGCAAGGCAATCGGGTGGTGCGCTTAAAGTAATCGTGCAGTGTATTTGAAAGCATTTGCATTGTGAATTTTCAAGCAATGATATAGTGTTTTTGAAAATATTGTGCAGTGCATTTGCGGTGCCTTTGAAAGCAATAGTCCAGTGTATTTGAAAGCAATTATGTTGTGTATTTTACAAGCAATGGTGCATTCGTATGCAATGGTGCAATGTATTTGAAAGCATCTGTGCAGTGCATTTGAAAACAACAGTACAATGCATTTGAAAGCATTTATGTTGTGCATTTTGCAAGCAATGGTGCATTCGAAAGCAATGCGGTGCATTTGAAAGCAATGATGCAGTGCATTTGCGATGTATTTTAAAGCAATGGTCTGGTGTATTTGAAAACCAATATGTAATATATTTAAAGCCATGTGCGTTGCAGTTTGCATATAAAAGTTAGTGGATAAAAAGTAATGATAATCAATATATTAAAAAAAATCTTATAAGGCTCAAAAATTATCATTAGTAAAATCTCAAAATTGTATTTTAAAGATCATCAACATTCAAGAGGTGTAGTTTTCTATAAGATACTATAAAGAAATTCAAACTGCTTAACAAATGGTCTTGGTATTTATACTCGTTCTTGATTCTTCTGCTTCCTCTATCTGGAAAATCTGCACTCAAAGAAAAATTAAGAGTTTCAGGGGAAGGTTTATTCGTGTTGACTTCGATGCTCTGGCCTTTGATAATCTTGCGCTTCCAATTTGTTTGGACTTGCAACCTCCGCCCATACTGAATCTTGGCGAGTGAATAGTTAAGAAAATTTTGATGAAAAAAAATCAATTTTTAATAAATAAAATATGCATAAATATATAATTTTATAAAAATAAAGTTGTTGCTCAACTCTGCACTATGACATGCTTGTGAAACAAAGTGAACGTCCTCATCTGAAATCCTGCCATTCGTCTTGCTTGACCATCTTTTGTCAATGACTGATGCCCTCTCATGACGATACCTTTTAAAAATTTCCCCAGTTTCCAACTTGGGGGAATATGAATTTTTATTATAATGAGACCGAACCCACAGGGCTGCCTACGTATTCCCTCTTAAACGGAAATGAGGTCAAACGTAATTCATTTACATAAAGAAGTATTACATAGAAAAGAAAGAGGTTGTAAGATATGCCTCTAGATATAGTATCTCTTGACTGCATATGCATTGATGGGCTTGGTCCACACTTCTCCATCCATTTCTGCTAGAATCAGTGCTCCTCCAGTCAATACTCGATGCACCATGTATGGACCTTGCAAATTTGGTGCAAAATTTCCTTTAGCTTCATTTTGGTGCGGGAATATGCGCTTCAAAACCAATTGCCCCGGTTTGAACTGCCGTGGTTTCACTTTCTTGTTGAAGGCTCTGGCTATCCTGTTTTGAAAGAGTTGACCATGACAAACTGCATTCATTCTCTTCTCGTCAATAAGCATTAGTTGTTCATACCGATTCTACACCTATTCTGCATTGCTCAGCTCGGCTTCCTGGATGACCCTCAAAGATGGTATTTTAACTTCCGAGGGTAATACAGCTTCAGTTCTATAGACCAGAAGATAAGGCGTTGCTCTAGTTGATGTTCTGCTTGTAGTGCAATATCCAAGGAGAGCTAATGGTAGCTTCTCGTGTCAATGCCTGTAGTTATCAATCATCTTCTACAATATCTTCTTTATGTTCTTGTTGGCTGCTTCAACGGCTCCATTCATCTGAGTTCGGTAGGGAGTGGAATTTCGGTGAGTAATCTTGAACTGATCACATATTTCTTGCATCAAGTCACTATTGAGATTGGCTTATCCGTAATAATTGACTCAGGAATTCCAAATCAGCAAACGATGTTGTTGCGGACAAAATCTGCTGCCACCTTCTTTGTAACTGACTTGTAAGAAAAGCCTTCTACCCATTTTGTAAAATAATCAATAGCTACCAGGATAAATCTATGCCCATTCGACGCGGCAGGCTCTATAGGGCCAATGACGTCCATGCCCCAAGCTGCAAATGGCCAAGGAGAACTTGTCACATTGAGTTCATTTGGTGGGACTCGAATCAAATCACCGTGAATCTGACACTGATGACATTTTTGTACAAAGTGAATGCAATGTGTTTCCATGTCATCCAAAAGTAACCTGCTCGCAGAATTTTCTTTCCAAAGTAAAACCATTCATGTGAGGCCCACATGTTCCTTCATGTATCTCTTCAATCAGCTTGGTTTCTTCTCTGGCATCTATACACCTCAACAGTCCTAAATCTGGGGTCCTCCTATATAGGATTTTGCCGTTTAGGAAAAAGTGATTTTCCATTCTCGTAAGCGTTCTCTTCTGGGTACTGGTTGCTCCTTCAGGGTAATCCCTTGTCTTGAGATACCTATTAATGTCATAATACCATGGTTCTCTGTCTGGCTCTTCATCCACATGGAAATAATAAGCTGGTTGATCTTGCACATTCACCTTGATGGGGTCTATGTGGTTCTTGTCTGGATGTTGAATCATGGAAGACAAAATTGCTAAAGCATCTGCCAACTCATTTTGAACTCTTGGAACATGCTTGAAGTCCACTTTGATAAACTTCTTACACAACTCCTTCACACAATGTAAATATGGTAGGATTTTTGTGTTCTTTGTATTCCATTCGCCTTGTACTTGATGAATCAGCAAGTCTGAATCACCTATAACCAATAACTGTTGGTTGTTCATGTCAACGGCCATTCTAAGCCCAAGTATACAAGCCTCATATTCTTCCATGTTGTTGGTGCATGGAAACCGAAGTTTCACTGAGAGGATAAAGTTGTCCAGATTCTGAAACTAGTACTGCTCCAACTCTGACTCCTTTGAAGTTTGCGACTCCTTCAAAGAACATTCTCCAACCAGAATACGCTTCTGAAATGTCTTCTCCAACGAACAATAATTTTTCATCTAGGAAGTACGTCCTTAGTGGCTTGTATTCTTCATCCACAGGATTTTCTATAAGGTGGTCAGCTAAAGCTTGTCCTTTGACGGCCGTCTGAGTAACATACACGATATCAAGCTCACTTAGCAAATTCTGCCACTTCGCCAGCTTCCCTGTAGGCATAGGTTCCTGAAAGACGTAGTTGAGCGGGTTTATCATGGAAATGAGATAAGTGGTGTATGCTGACAAGTAATGCCTCAACTTCTGTGCAACCCAAGTTAAGGCGCAACAGGTGCGTTCCAACAAAGTATACCGTGCTTCATACGGTATGAACTTCTTGCTCAAGTAATATATGGCTCACTCATTCCTCCCAGTTTCATCATGTTACCCCAAAACACATCGATATGCATTATCTGATACAGACATGTATAACAAAAGCGGCCTTCCAGGTTCCGGAGGTACCAGCACCGGTGGGTTAGATAAATATTCCTTGATCCTATCAAAAGCTCGTTGACATTCCTCTATCCATTTGGTAGTGGCATCTTTCCTTAGCATCTTGAATATCGGCTCACAAATCACTACTGATTGGGCTATGAAACGACTGATGTAGTTGAGGCGACCAAGGAAGCTCATCACGTCCTTCCGATTCTTTAGAGGTGGCATGTCTTGGATAGCCTTTATCTTTGAAGGATCCAGCTCTATTCCCCTTCTACTGACAATGAAACCTAATAATTTTCTAGTTGGAACTCCGAATGCACACTTTGCGGTATTCAGCTTCAAATTGTATCGCCGCAACTTATCAAAGAACTTCTTCGGGTCTACCAAGTGATCTGAACTCTTCCGTGACTTGATGATGACATCGTCCACATAGACCTCAATCTCTTTATGGATCATGTCATTAAAATATTTGTCATAGCTCTCATATATGTAGCACCTACATTCTTGAGTCTAAAAGGAATCACCCGATAATAATACACCCCCCAAGGTGTGATAAGCACTGTCTTCTCAACACCATCTTCATCCATCAAAATCTGGTGGTAATCGGCAAAACAATCAACGAATGACTGCAACTCATGCTTTGCACAATAATCAATGAGTATGTGAATATTCGGGAGTGGGAAATCATCCTTTGGAATAGCCTTGTTGATATCCCGATAATCCTCACATATTCTGATCTTCCCATCCTTCTTTGGTACTGGTACTATGTTGGCCAACCAGGTGGGATACTTTGTGACTCGGATGACATTTGCCTTAAATTGCTTGTAGACTTCTTCTTTGATCTTCAAACTTAAGATTGTTTTGAATTTCCTTGTTTATTGCTTTACCGAGGGACAAGATGGATCCGCTGGCAACTTATGTGAAACAATATTAGTGCTTAAACCAGGAATGTCATCATACGACCAAGCGAACACATTGATGTATTGTCTCAAAAGATCCACATATTTCTTCTTTTCTAATGGTGTCAAATGGACACTAATTCTTGTTTCTTTTATAGATTCCGAATCCCCCAAATTTATAAGCTCAGTTTCGTCCAAATGTGGTTTTGACTTGTTCTCAAACTGCTCAAGTTCTTTAGTTAATTCTGCAGGCGGCACATCTTCTTCATATTCTTCAAGATCTTGCTTGTTATTTTTTTCACCTTTTTCATTGCATGTCACATTCACGGTGTCGACATTTTTATTAATCTGTTTGCAAGACTCCCGGCGAACCGGGGACGGGGTACAAGTCCAATTGTTGGAAACATCTCCAGGTGCGACATCCCAAATAGTTGGCGTCTCAGTGCAATCTTTTAGAATCACGTTGCAATTAGCAATCAATAGGTTCTTAACTCCTTCAACGAGGTAGTCTTCAGCATCTTCATCTAGCTCATGAATAGTAACTGTCTTGGGAAATGACTGGCTTAGCGATGGGATAGGCTGTGGCAGGATAATGTCACCTTTCTTCTTGAGACGAGCCTCTGAGACTTCTTTTGAAGCGGGTTCGTACCCTAGGCCACAAGGTGTTGTTCTGTCCCGATAACTGAATTGGCTCCACTATTCCATGCAACCTTGCTCCAAGTTCACGACCAGGCTCGAAACTATTCTTCAACATTTCTGATGCCACCATCACGAACATACTTGGCAACTTCACCTCTTTACCTCGAGTAGCAGTCACAATTTCTTCAATGTAAAAAGTGGCTCCATCCAGCCACTCCACACTTTCAATGACAGGGATTGTATTCCCGAGGTAAATGTTATCGCTTGCTTCTCCAACAGGCTTACGCCTCTCATAAGCCTCCCACCAAGTAAAGGCAGCTCCTGAAAATTGGAAGATAGTGAACAAGACCCCACTGGTCTCGAAGATACCCGCGGTCCGAAGCATCCTCTAACACTTGTCTAAGAAACCCTGGGCATCCTCGCCCTCTGCACCACTAAAAGTCGGGGGATGAAGTCTACCAAACCTCTCCAATCAATGCTGCTCGTCGTCAGGCATGACTGGTACCAAAAAATCCTAAGCTGGTGCAACTAGCTGGGCTGGAGGTGCCCCCAGTGTCTGAAGTCCCTGCACAACCTGCTTAGGTGTGCGCGCGGCGGGAGTTTGAGTGCCACCCCTTACTTGAGAAGTAGATGCGGCTGTAGTAACTGAGACCGCCTGGGTCAGGCCAGTGCACACTGAGAGAATCTGGGCCAGGGCCTCCTAAAGGCTTGGAATCACAATAGGCACAGCCGGTGCCTGAGCTGGTACTGCTAGAGCGTCCGCAACTGAGACCTGATCCTGAACTGGGGCGGCAGGTGGATCTGCAGGTGCTGTCCTAACTGCTGTGCGGGCTACACCCATGCCCCTACCACGACCTCGACCGCGACCTCAGCCTCTAGTCGCCCCAACTGGTGGTACTGGTGGTCGTCCGTCCTGACCGGTAGCACGTGTCCTCACTATCTGTGAGAGAATAGAATAACAGAAGTTTAGTACTAGAATCGACAGATTCGCACGACAGGAATTTCAAGAATGTGAAATTTACCTAAAGGTTCTGCAGCCTCCCGAGGATAAGCACAGACGTCTCCGTACCGATCCGCGAGACTCTACTAAATCGGCTCATGACCCATGAGACCTATGTAACCTACGCTCTGATACCAACTTGTCACGACCCCAAACACCCCGGTCGTGATGGCGCCTATCATAGTACTAGGCCAGGAAAAACAACACGAACAATATGAAAATCTTCTGAAAAATTAATTTTTCTAAACAGATTAAGTCTTAAATCTTTCATTTTAAAATATCAAAAGAAATACATGGAAACCAGTACGTAAATACATCAACACAGCCCGAATCTGGTGTCACTAGTTATAAGCCACTAAGTACAACTCAACACTATCTGCTTAATACAAAATAAGTCTGAAATATAAAGTACTAGGATAGGAAGGGAAAAAGGCAGGGCTGCGAACGCCGTGCAGCTACCTTGCTATCTACGGAAATACTCAGAAGCTGCTGAAAGCTCTCACTCTAATGCTCTGACACCTGGATCTGCACACAAGGTGCAGGGAGTAACGTGAGTACGCCAACTCAATAAGTAACCAAAATAAATAAAGGCCGAGTGCAGTGACGAGCATTTAAATCATATACATAATCTAACATAGAATTTCAATTGAATAACAAAGTCAAATCCATAGTCCAATTTCCAAACAGCTCGTAAAAACTCCAGTTCCAATGGAAGTTAATTAAAACAATTGTTCAATACTTTTCAGTAGAGGCTCAGCACAAAAGAAGGGTGAAAACAGTAAGTTCATAAACAAGCCCCTCGGGCAAAGTATAACTCATATATATATATAGCCTCTCAGTCACCCGTGACTCAACTCTTCTCAATCAGCACTCACTCTCTGCACTCCCGCTCAATAGATATCTCATAATAATAATAACCGCTGCGGCGTGCAGCCCGATCCGTAAATATATAGTCGATTGCGCTCACTAGGGGTGTGCAGACTACGGAGGGGCTCCTCTAGCCCAAGCGCTATATCGCTGCAGGCCCGATCCAACATATCACTGCGGTGTGCCGCCTGATCTAGATACATATAAATATCGTTGCGGCGTGCAGCCCGATCTATAAATATATATATATAATCCTACCATCAGGTCCTCGACCTCTCTCAGTCATCGACCTCACAGCCACTCGGGCATCTCAGTGAAAAATCAGGGAACTCAGCTTAAACAAACTCTCAAATATTTAAAACAGAGTAATGAAACTCAATCAAAAGTAAACAGGTAAAAATCATGATTGAGGATATACTTGCGAATCAAAACGGTGTGAGGAAAGTAGTAAAATACCCCTGAGGGTTCAAACAGTTCGGCACAAGGCCCCAAACATGGCTTTCAGCCTAGTTTAAGAGATTCATTTATAAAACACATAGATATCATATAGAGTTCATCAATATAAGCAACTCTACAGTTGTCACGGGACGGACCGAGTCACAATCCCTACGGGTGTCCCGTCACCTAGCATGTGCATCACCTCATTTATCAAAACAGTATGAAATTATGGGGTTTCATACCCTCAGGTTTAGATTTACAATCGTTACTTACCCCAAACCGGATGAAAATCTACTCCGTGATGCCTTTGCCACTCGACTCGGCCTTAAATTGCCTCGAATCTATGCAAAATCAGAATCATAACATCAATATATGCTAAGGAAACAAAGCTCACACGAAAAATTACATCAAAAATCCCAAAATTGGCCAAACCCGGCCCCCGGGCCCATGTCTCTGAATTCAATAAAAATCACATCACTAGAACTATCCTCCCACGAGTCTTCACATACCAAGAACATCAAAATCGTACCTCAAATGGGCCCTCAAATCCCCAATTTAAACTCTCCAGTTACAAGCCCTAATTCTCCAAATTTTAACCCTTAAATTCCACTAATTTCATGTCTAATCAGTTAGAAATCACCAAAGAATCGAGTATTGAGTTCAAAAACCTTACCTCCAAGCGTTACCCCTCGAATTCCTCTTCAAATCCTCTCAAAAAGCTCCAGGCCCATCTCAAAAATGGTGGAAATGTGCAAAATTTCGTGAAGGGAAGCTTATATAGTTTCTGCCCAGGGATTTCCGCACCAGCGGCTCTTTTCTTGCTCCTGCGGTACCACTTCTGTGGTCTAACCAACCGCATCTGCGGCTTTCACTTATCTGGCATAGCAGCATCTGCGGCCTAATATTCGCACTTGCGATAAAGCAGCTGCGCTCCTCCACTCCCATCTGCGTGTCCTGGCCTCCTTGGCCCTAACTATTTCTGCGGACCACAAGCGCTTCTGCGGACCTCGCACTTGCGGTCCCCAATCCGTAGGTGCGGTTATGACAGGGCAGCAGCTGAAGTTGCTCAATTCCAAAGCCAAACTTTCCAAAAACCTTACGAATCCATCCTGAGGCCCCCGGGACCTCAACCAAAAATACGAACAAGTCACATATCATCATTCAAACTCATAACAACCTTCGGAACACTCAAAACAACATCGAAACATCAAAACACCCTCGGATTCAAGCCTACGGATTCCAAAACTTCCAAATTCCGCGAACGATCAAAAAGCCTATCAAACCTCATCTGAATAACCTAAAATTTTGCGCACACGTCACCAATGACACAACGGACCTACTCCAATTTCCTGAATTCCATTCTGACCCCGATATCAAAATTTCCACTACCAATCGGAAAGCACCAAAATTCCAATTTCGCCAATTCAAGCCTAAATCTACCACGAACTTCCAAATTACATTACGATCACGCTCCTAAGTCCCAAATCACCTAACGAAGCTATCCGAACCATAAAACCCCAATTCCGAGATCATTCACCCACAAGTCAACTTCCGGTTGCCTTTTCCAACTAAATGGCCAACTTAAGAGACTAAGTGTCTCACATCCCTTCAAAACTACTCCAAACCCGAACTAACCAACCCGATACGATGAAATGTAGCTGAACAACACATAAAGAAGAAGAAATGAGGAAAATGGGGCTGTAACTCATGAAACGACCAGCCGGGTCGTTACACAAACTTTTCAAGGAACTCTTTTATCGAGGGATTTTTTGGAATAATCATGCCAGCGCTTTGCCAAGAATGCATGCCTTTCCATAACAAACTCACATTCTCTATGAATCCTCTAATTTCGTCTAACAATGGTGTCATCTCGTTTCCCCAAATCTGAATACGGCTATTTCTTCATCCCAAAAGGTGACTGCTGCCTCAATAATTTCCCTACATTCTGTGACTTCCATAAGTAACAGTAGATGACCCAGCTTCGTTCGTACTTCGGACTGTGCATTCCCTCCTATGTTTCTCCACCATGCCTTTAGTTTGGGAAGGATGTCCAACACCATGTCGATCTTTAGGTAGACAACTTGATTTATGATTTCCTGCATCACGAAAAAGATTAATCCTACCCGTTTTCCCATTTAGTAGTAAGTGGTCCACATAATCGGTGTGTTTATCTTTCAAATATTGCACATACATGATGAATATATGTCACTCGGGGTTATAAACCCGCTTGGACATTTGGATAAGGCTTACTAATGGACTTAATACACCTAGGGTATTAAGCCTCCTAAGGTTGCGTGATGCATGTTCCTAAGAAGGGTTTTGGTTTAGCTCTATCCTAGGTCGGCTAAGAGTGGATTTTCTAGACTGGACTTCTCCCAAGCGGACAACTTGAGAGTGGAAATTCGTGATTGCCGATTGCACCGCAGATCGACTTACCCACGAACTTTCCCCTAAAAGGTATTTTAAAAAGTGCACGGCCGCAAATCGCGTTACCGCTAGGTGTGTGCTCAGTGTGAATTTTTCAAAAGTGGAAGAAGTGAAAATGGAATGAAGGTTTATAAAAGATAGTAATTACATTTTACAAGAAGTAGCAAATTTTCAAATAAGGCAACAAAGAAAAAACATTCACAAAATACAAAAGCCATTTTTATTAACCTAAGTTTGTTATGGTTTAAAACCTAAAATCCCCAGCAGAGTCGCCAAGCTGTTATACCACATTTTAACATGGGCCAAATTAGAGTATAACATATTGATAATTCTGACGTTTAATTAATTTTAAGAGAGTCGCCACCTAATTAATTCAAAGGTGAATTAGGACACCTATTTTTAAAGCTTAAGTCAAAATCTGTTTTATGGTCTTAACTTAAAGATTCTAAGTCAGGGTTTTAAATATTTTAAAAGAAAGGTTTTTTTTAAATAAAAAAACACCTTTTAAAATTCGATAACAACGGTTAACCGACCAAGCTTAGGTTAATAAGTTATACAAAAATATCAAGAAATATCATTTGAGGTATTTTAACGAAATATAGCTTACAATAGAGTAGTTTAACTTTGAAAGACTTTAATAAACTTTTGAAGAATACTATTACGTAAATAAAGCTTATAACTATTTAATATACATATATAAACTTGAAAGGATATAGTCTTTTAAGAAAGACATTTGCTGATGATTAAAATATTTTTATTTAAAAAAAAAAGGGTACCTTTCCCTTTGCTTGTCTTCAAAAAAAAAAGAATCAAGGTAAAAGGTCATCATAACCTTTCATTTAGGAAAAAACGTCTGCCAACAAAAAATTCACATTTTAGTATTTTTTTTAAGAAGTCATATTTTTCATGATGTTATAAGAAATAATTATTCAATTTTAAAAGAAGCACGTCTTTTTTTAAAAAAAAAAAATTGATTCAATTCCGAACTTATGTAATAGAAACCTGAAACTTAAAGGGTTCTTCAAAAATTCTTTAAGATCACTATTATATAAAATAGATAATATCTGCCAATAACTAAGTGAGAAAACCAAGTGAAGAAGTTAAAAGTAAATCAACAATTCCTAGTTAAGTATAGAACTAAACTAATCAAAAGAATATAATCAAATTGATTAAAAATTCGAAACAGAGTAAATGTAAATGACGAAGGCCGCCATAGGTGATCCCAAGCTTTTCAACAATTATAAATTTCGGTTCGTGGGGGAATGGGTAATCGGGTTTTGGTTCGAACTCGGGTTTTGACCACGTGGACCGGGGGCGTATTTTGACTTTTTTGGGTAAAACTTGGTAAAAACTCATTTTCGATGCATTGGGGTTGATTCATTTAGCGTTTATTGATGTAATTAAGTAATTTGTGATCAGATCGAGCGAATTGGCGTGGAATCGAAGGGTAAG
>NW_017670302.1:437100-573356 GCF_001879085.1 Nicotiana attenuata
TATTTTTGGAGGTCTGTAGTAGATCTAGGCTTGAATTGGCGAAATTAGAAATTTGGCATTTTCCGGTCGGCAGTGAAAATTTTGATATCGGGGTCGAAATGGAATTCCAAAAATTGGAGTAGGTCCGTTGTGTCATTTGTGACGTGTGTCCAAAATTTCAGGTCATTCCGGGTGAGGTTTGGTAGACGTTTTGATCGTTTGCGAAATTCGGAAGTTATGGAATCCTTAGGCTTGAACCCGAGGGTGATTTGGTTTTTCGGCATTGTTTTGAGTATTTCGAAGGTTGGTGCAAGTTTGAATAGTGTTATGTGACTTGTTAGCATGTTTGGTTGAGGTCCCGAGGGTCTCGGGATGAATTTTGATGGTTATCAGAAAGTTTAGAAATTGAAGTTGAGCAGCTTCAGCTGCTGTTCCAGTCATAACCGCACCTGCGGATGGGAAACCGCAGAAACGAAGAAATTGGCCGCAGATGCGACAAGTTTGAGCTGGGGCAGGAGTCGCAGATGCAGTGAGATGTGCGCACCTGCGAGGTCGTAGGTGCGGGTAATTGACCGCAGATGCGGTTTTGAGCGGATAAGTGACTTGAGCAGGTGCGACCTGTTGGACTGCAAGTGCAGTCGCGCAGGTGCAAGAAAGGACCGCAAGTGCGATAAAGGACCGCAGGTGCGAAATCCCTGGGTCACAAGGTATATAAGTTCCCCTTCGCGTAATATATATATATATATATATATATATATATATATATATATATATATATATTACGGATCGGGCTACACGCCGCAGCGGTATTTATTATGATATATCTATTGAGCGGGAGTGGTAAGTGTGAATACTAATTGACGAGAGTCGAGTGACGAGTGACTGAGAGGCTTGCCCGAGGGGCTATACTTATGAGTGATACTTGCCCGAGGGGCTTGTTTATGAGATTTCCTGTTTTCACTCTTCGTTTATATTGAGCCTCTATTGAAAAATATTGAATAAATGTTTGGGGTTTTAACGAGACATTTGGTTATCGAACTGCAGATTTTGACTTTGATATTCTGTTGAGATTCTGGATAAAGTATGCATATGCTTTTAAATGCTCGTCCCAGCACTCAGACTTTATTTGCTTTGGTTACTTACTGAGTTGGCATACTCACGTTTATCACTGCACCTTGTGTGCAGATCCAAGTGCCGGAGCCTCCGAGTGAGAGCTGTAGTTGATTTCAGAGTATTATCCAGAGACTGCAAGGTTGATGCACGGTGTTCGGAGCCCTGCCTTTCTCCTTCCTATCCTTAGTATTTTACATTTCAGACTTATTTTGTATTACGTAGACAGTATTGAGTTGTGCTTAGAGGCTCATCACCCGTGACACCAGATTCGGGCTGTGTTGATGTATTTACGTACTTGTTTCCGCATATTTTTATATATATTAAATTGAGAGATTTGGGATTTATCTGAATAGAAAATGAATTTATAAAAGAACTCGATGTTGTAATGTATTGAATTGGCTAGCCTAGTACTGCGATAGGCGCCATCACGACCGGGGTGGTTTGGGGTCGTGACAAGTTGGTATCAGAGCCTAGGTTACATAGGTCTCACGGGTCATGAGCTGGTTTAGTAGAGTCTCGCGGATCGGTACAGAGACGTCTGTACTTATCCTCGGGAGGCTGCAGAACCTTTAGGAAAAACTTCACATTCTTGAAATTCGTGTCGTGCGAATCTGTTGATTCTGGTACTAAATTTCTGTTATTCTATTCTCTCACAGATGGTGAGGACACGTGCTACCGGTCAGGATGGACGACAACCATTACCACCAGTTGGGTCCACTAGAGGCCGAGGACGCGGTGGATGTCATGGTAGGGGTAGGGGTAGGGGTGTAGCCCGCACAGCAGCTATGGCAGCACCTGCAGAGCCACCAACCGCCCCAGTTCAGGATCAAGTTCCAGTTGCGGACGCTCCAGCAGGACCAGCTCAGGCATCGGCTGTGCCGATTGTTATTCTAGGCCTTCAAGAGGCACTAGACCAGATTCTATCAGTGTGCACAGGCCTGGCTCAGGCGGTCTGAGTTACTACGGCCGCAGCTACTTCTCAGGCCGGGGGAGGCACTCAAACTCTTGCCGCCCGTACACCCGAGCAAGTTGTTCAGGGACTGCAGACACCGGAGGCACCACCAGCCCAGCCGGTTGCACCTGCTCATGATTATGTGGTTTCAGTTATGCCTGATGACGAGCAGTGTCGATTGGAGAGATTTGGTAGACTTCAGCCTCCGACTTTCAGTGGTATAGAGGGCAAAGATGCCTAGGGTTTCTTGGACAGGTGTTAGAGTATTCTTCGTACATCGGGTATTCCGGAGACAAGCGGGGTAGCATTTACTACTTTTCAGTTTTCTGGAGCTGCCATTACTTGGTGGGAGGCTTATGAGAAGCGTAGGCCTATTGATGCAGCGCCCCTTACCTGGCAGCACTTCTCCACTCTCTTTTGGGAGAATTATGTGTCACAATCTCGCAGAGAGGAGCTACGCAGGCAGTTAGAGCAGTTGCGTCAGGATGATATGACTGTGACGCAGTATGAGATGAGATTTTCAGAGTTAGCTCATCATGTTGTTTTGTTTGTTCCTACGGACAGAGAGAGGAGTAGGAGGTTCGTGGATGGCCTCACATATCAGCTTCCGATTATCATGACCAGAGAGAGGGTGTCCGGTGCTACTTTTGAGTAGGTTGTTGATATTGCTAGAGAGATTGAGTCAGTTCGTCGCTAGGAGCGAGATGAGAGGGAGGCCAAGAGGCCTCGAGGATCTGGTAGTTTTGGTGGCGCTCCTTTGAGAGGCTAGTTTCAGCACGACAGAGGCCGTCCCTTCAGACATGCTCAGTCGGCTCGCCCAGTTCATCGTGGGGCATAATCAGGCCATGGTTCTCACAGTTCTCAGCAGGGCCATTCATCACTTAGTGCCCTTCCAGCCTAGAGTTCGTCCCGTGCTCCATCAGTTCAGGGCTCTTCCGTACCAGGTTCTTCTGCCAGTCATCCCGGTGCTAGGGGTTCCCTTCAGTCCCCGTCTCCAGCACCAGGGAGTTGTTATGAGTGTGGAGAATTTGGGTATATGAGGAGGCAATGTCCTCGTCTTCTTGAGGGTTCAGCTTAGCAGAGGAGTCAACCCTCGACTTTAGCTCCAGTTACTTTCCCACCCGCTCAGGTAGCCAGGGGTGGGGGTCAGTCAGCTAGGGGTAGCCCTAGAAGGGGAGGTCGATCAGGTGGTGGTCAAGCCCGTTTCTATGCACTCCCAGCTAGATTAGATGCTATTACTTCAGATGCCGTGATTACAGATATTGTCTCAGTTTGCCACAGAGATGCCTCTGTGTTATTTGATCCTAGTTCCACTTTTTCATATGTGTCATCATATTTTGCTCATTATTTGGATACGCCCCATGATTCTCTTGTTTCATCTGTTCGTGTATCTACTTCGGTGGGCGATACTATTGTTGTGGACCGTGTATACCGGTCGTGTATGGTGACTATTGGGGGTCTGGAGACTCGAATGGATATTTTGTTGCTTTGTGGACTTTGATGTCATATTAGGCATGGATTGGCTATCTTCGTGTCGTGGTATATTGGACTGTCATGCTAAGACAGTGACCTTGGCTATGCCGGGTGTGCCACGGATTGACTGGCGAGGTTCGACTGATTTTGTCCCCAGTAGGGTGATTTCATTTATGAAATCCTAGCGGATGGTTGGGAAAGGTTGTCTCTCATACTTAGCTTATGTGAGGGATGTTAGTGCAGAGACTCCTAGTATTGATGTTGTTCTAGTAGTGAGGGATTTTCTCGATGTGTTTCCTGTAGACCCGTCGGGCATGCCACCGGACAGGGATATTGACTTTGGTATTGATTTGGTGCCGGGCACTCAGCCCATTTCAATTCCATCGTATCGTATGGCACCGGCGGAGTTGAAAGAGCAGCTGCAGGAACTCCTTGATAAGGGGTTTATTTGGCCTATTGTGTCGCCTTGGCGTGCGCCTATTCCATTTGTGAAAAAGAAGGATGGCATGATGAGTATGTGCATTGATTACAGGCATTTGAACATATTTACAATATAGAACAAGTATCCTTTGCCTCGTATCGATGATTTATTTGACAAGCTTGAGGGAGCGAGAGTGTTCTCCAAGATTGATCTCCGTTCAAGGTATCACCAGTTGAAGATCAGGGACTCAGATATTCTTAAGACAGCCTTCAGGACCCGATATGTTCATTATGAGTTCCTTGTGATGTCTTTTGGGCTGACCAACGCCCCATCAACGTTCATGCATTTGATGAACAACGTGTTTCGGCCATATCTCGACTCGTTCGTTATTGAATTCATTGATGATATTCTAGTATACTAGTATAGTTAGGAGGAGCACGCAGAGCATTTGAGTGTTGTGTTGTAGAGATTGAGGGAGGAGAAACTTTATGGAAAGTTCTCCAAATGTGAGTTTTAGCTTAGTTCAGTGGATTTCTTGGGGCACGTGGTGTCCAGTGAGGGTATTCGAGTTGATCCGAAGAAGATAGAGGCAGTTCAGAGTTTGCCTAGACCATCCTCATCCATAGAGATTCGCAGCTTTCTTGGTTTGGCAAGTTATTTCCGTCGGTTCGTTCAGGGATTTTTATCTATTGCATCACCCTTGACCAAATTGACTTAAAAGGGTGGTCCATTCAGGTGGTCAGATGATTGTGAGGCGAGCTTTCAGAAGCTCAGGACTGCCTTGACCACAACTCCAGTGTTAGTTCTGCCATCAGCTTCAGGTTCATATACAGTGTACTGTGATGCTTCGAGAGTTGGTATTGGGTGTGTGTTGATGTAGGAGGGTTGAGTGATTGCTTATGCTTCTCATCAGTTGAAGCCCCATGAGAAGGACTACCCTGTCCATGATCTAGAGTTGGCTGCCAATGTCCACGCACTGAAGATTTGAAGGCATTATCTATGTGTGGTTTTTCTTTTGAGGTGTTTACTAATCATTGTAGCCTCCAGCACTTCTTTAAACAGAAGGATCTCAATTTGAGGCAGCGGAGAAGGTTGGAGCTGCTAAAGGATTATGATATTACTATCTTGTACCATCCGGGAAAGGCCAATGTAGTAGCCGATGCCTTGAGTAGGAAGGCGGTGAGTATGGGCAGTTTCGCATATATTCCTGTTGGGGAGAGACCTCTTACAGTTGATTTTCAGGCCTTGGCCAATCGGTTTGTGAGGTTGGATATTTCGGAGCCCAGTCAGGTCTTCGCTTGTGTGGTTTCTCAGTCTTCCTTGTTTGATCGCATTAGAGAGCGCCGCTATGATAATCCTCATTTGCTTGTCCTTAAGGACAGAGTTCAGCACGACAATGCCAGAGATGTGATTGTTGGTGATGATGGAGTGTTGAGGATGCAGGGCCGGTATGTATGCCCAATGTAGATGGGCTTCAGGAGTTGATTTTGGAGGAGGCCCATAGCTCGCGGTATTCCATCCATCCGGGTGCCGTGAAGATGTATCAGGATTTGAGATAGCATTATTGGTGGAGAAGAAACAAGAAGGACATTGTGGGATTTGTAGCTCGGTGTCTCAATTGTCAGCAGGTGAAATATGAACATCAGAGACCAGGTGGCTTGCTTCAGCAGATAGATATTCCAGAGTGGAAGTGGGAGCGGATCACCAAGGACTTTGTAGTTGGGCTTCCACGGACTTTGAAGAAGTTCGATGCTATTTGGGTGATTCTGGATCGGCTGACCAAGTCCGTGCACTTCATTCCTGTGTGTACTACCTATTCTTCAGAGCGGTTAGCAGAGATTTATATCCGGGAGATTGTTTGCTTTCATGGTGTCCCAGTTTCCATCATTTTAGATAGAGGTACTCAGTTCACCTCACAGTTCTGGAGGGTCGTGCACAGAGAGTTGGGTACTCAGATTGAGTTGAGCATAGCTTTTCATCCTCAGACGAACGGGCAGTCCAAGCGCACTATTCGGATATTGGATGACATGTTGCGCGCTTGTGTCATTGATTTTGGAGGGTCATGGGATCAGTTTCTACCGCTTGCGAAGTTTGCTTATAACAACAGTTATCAGTCGATTTTTCAGATGGCTCCATATGAGGCTTTATATGGGAGATGGTGTAGATCTCCAATTGGTTTGTTTGAGCCGGGCGAGGCTAGGTTTTTAGGGACAGACTTAGTACAGGATGCTTTGGACAAGGTGAGAGTGATTCAGGAGCGGCTTCATACAGCGCAATCGAGACAGAAGAGTTATGTTGACAGGAAGGTTCATGATGTGTCTTACATGGTTAGGGAGAAGGTTCTACTGAAGGTTTCACCCATGAAGGGTGTTATGAGATTTGGGAGGAAGGGTAAATTGAGTCCTCGGTTTATTGGACCTTTTGAGGTGCTTCGGAGGATTGGGGAGGTGGCTTATGAGCTTGCTTTGCCACCCAGCTTGTCGAGCGTGCATCCGTTATTCCACGTTTCTATGCTCCGGAAGTATATTGGTGATCCGTCTCATGTTTTGGATTTCAGCACGGTTTAGTTATATAGTGATTTGACTTATGATGTAGAGCCAGTGGCTATCTTGGAGCGGCAGGTCCGAAAGTTGAGGTCAAAGGATATAGCTTCAGTGAAAGTGCAGTGGAGAGGTCGGCCCGTGGAGGAGGCTACCTGGGAGACCGAGCGGGAGAAGCAGAGCAGATATCATCACCTATTTGAGACTTCAGTATGTTTCTTGACTCCTTCAAGGACGAACGTTTGTTTAAAAGGGGGAGGATGTAACGACCCGGTGGGTCATTTCATGAGTTACCACTCTGTTTCCCCCATTTCTGCTTCTTTATGTCTTGTTTAGCTGTATTATGTGGTATCGGGTTCGTTGGTTCGGGTTCGGAGTGGTTTTGGAGAGGTATGAGACACTTAGTCTCTTTTGAGTAAGCTTAAGTTGGAAAAATCAACCGGATGTTGACTTATGTGAAAAAGGTCTCGGATGTGAATTCTGATGGTTCAGATAACTTTGTTAGGTGATTTGGGACTTAGGAGCGTGATCGGAATGTATTTTGGAGGTTCGTGGTAGATTTAGGCTTGAATTGGCGAAATTGGAAATTTGGCATTTTTCGGTCGGCAGTGAAAATTTTGATATCGGGGTCGGAATGGAATTTCGGAAATTGGAATAGGTTTGTTGTGTCATTTGTGACGTGTCTCCAAAATTTCAGGTCATTCGGGTGAGGTTAGATAGACTTTTTGATCGTTTGCGAAATTCGGAAGTTTTGGAATCCTTAGGCTTGAACCCGAGGGTGATTTGGTGTTTCAGTGTTGCTTTGAGTGTTTCAAAGGTTGGAAAAAGTTTGAATAGTGTTATGTGACTTGTTGGCATATTTTGTTGAGGTCCCGAGGGCCTCGGGATGGATTTGGATGGTTATCGGAAAGTTTGGAAATTGAAGTTGAGCAGCTTCAACTGCTGTTCCTATCATAACTGCACCTGCGGATGGGGAACCGAAGGTGCGGGCCGCAGAAGCGAAGAAATTGGCCGCAGATGCGACAAGGTTGAGCAGGGGCAGGAGCCACAGATGCGGTGAGATGAGCGCACCTACGAGGTCGCACGTGCGGGTAATTGACCGCAGATGCGGTTTTGAGCAGATAAGTGACTTCCGCAGGTGCGACCTGTTGGACCGCAGGTGCGACCTGTTGGACCGCAGGTGCGGTCGCGCAGGTGCGAGAAAGGACCGCTGGTGCGGAATCCCTTGGTCAGAAAGTATATAAGTTCCCCTTCGCAAAGTTTGGGTTGTTTTCCACCATTTCTATCCGGGGTTGAAGCATTTTAGAGGGTTTTGAAGAGGGAATCAAGGGGGTTCTCATTGAGGTGAGTTTCTTGAACCTCCTACTCGAGCCTATGTTGATTTTTAGTTGTTTAAGCATGAAATTTACGAGATTAAGGGTGAAAAATTGGGAAGTTAGGGCTTGAAATTGGGGAGGTAAAATTGGGGGTTTGAGGGACCATTTGAGGTCCGATTTTGATGTTCTTGGTATGTATGGATTTGTGGGACGATAAGGATTCTATTGATGTAATTTTTATCGGATTTCGAGACGTGGGCTCGGGGGTCGGGTTTGACCAATTTCGGGATTTTTGATGTAATTTGATTATTTTTGCATGGGCTTTGTTCCCTTAGTGTATATTGATGTTGTAATTCTGATTTTAGATAGATTCAGGGCGAGCTGAGGCCGACTCGAGAGGCAAGGGCGTCGCGGAGTAGGATTTCATCCGGTTTGAGGTAAGTAACGATTGTAAATCTAGACCTGAGGGTATGAAATTTCGTACTGTTTTGATAAATGAGGTGACGCGCATGCTAGGTGACGGGCGTGTGGGCATGCACCCGTAGGGATTGTGACTTGGTCCGTCCCATGGAGACTATAGAGTTGCATGTTTTGATACACTTTATACGATATCCATGTGTTTTAGAAATAAATCTGTTAAGTTGGGCTGAATGCCATGTTTGGGGCCTTGTGCTGAACTGTTTGGACCCTTAGGGGTATTTTACTACTTTCCTCACACTGTTTTGATTTGAAATCATATCCTCGGTCATGATTTTACCTGTTTATTTTTGATCCAATTTCATTACTCTACTTTCAAATATATGAAAACAGTTTGGGCTGAGTTCCCTGATTTTCATTGAAATGCCCGAGTGGCTGTGAGGCAAATGACTGAGAGAGAGTTCGAGGACCTGATGGTGAGGATTATATATATATATATATATATATATATATATATATATATATATATACACGGATCGGGCTGCACGCCGCACTGATATGTTGGATCAGGCTGTGTGCCGCAACGATATAGCGTTTGGGCTGTAGAAGCCCCTCTGGTGTCTGTACATACGGATTAAGCTGCACGCCGGAGCGGTATTAATTATGATATATCTATTGAGCGGGAGTGCTGAGTGTGAATACTGATTGAAGAGAGTCGAGTCACGAGTGACTGAGAGGCTTGCCCGAGGGGCTATACTTATGAGTGATACTTGCCCGAGGGGCTTGTTTATGAGATTTCCTATTTTTACTTTTCTTTTATACTAAGCCTCTATTGAAAAATATTGAATAAATGTTTTAAATGATTTTCATTGAAACTAGGATTTTTACAAGACATTTGGTTATTGAACTGCAGATTTGACTTTGATATTTTTGTTGAGATTCTTGATAAAGTATGCATATGATTTTAATTGCTCATCACTGCACTCAGACATTATTTACTTTAGTTACTTACTGAGTTGGCGTACTCACGTTACTCCCTGTACCTTGTGTGCAGATCCAGGTGCCAGAGCCTCCGAGTGAGGGTTGTTCGTTGCTTCCAGAGTACCATCCGGAGATTGCAAGGTAGCTGCACGGCGTTTGCAGCCTTGCCTTTCTCCTTCCTATCCTTAGTATTTTACATTTCAGACTTATTTTGTATTAAGCAGACGGTATTGGGTTGTGTTTAGAGGCTCATGACTAGTGACACCAGATTCAGGCTGTGTGATGTATTTACGTACTTGTTTCCGCGTATTTTTATATATATTAAACTGAGAGATTTGGGATTTATCTAATTAGAAAATTAAATTATAAAAGAACTCGATGTTGTAATTGGCTTACCTAGTACTGCGATAGGCGCCATCACGACCGGGGTGGTTTGGGGTCGTGACAATGCTAGTACGGAGCGAGTCTTGCATGAAAACTCATATTGCTCCAAGTGCATATGCCAAACAAAGAAAAACAAAAGACAAGAAATAGAAATAAAGAAGTTAGATATAGACTTGGACAAAATTTACAGCAAGATTATGAACTCTAATAAGATAAATAATTTTAAATACTTTTAACAAGCTTATGCCAACAGATTTACGGTATTTATACATGTTTTCTCACTAAAATAGTAAGTCAGAATACTAACTTTCCATGTTTAGGTGAAATCTAAAGGGTCGAATAGATTAGTATGGTCAACATAATCCTTGACACTCAGAACGACATGGTTTCCCACTTCCATGTTAAGTCTTAAAATTACATATTAAAGTCCTAGTAGCATGCTGTCTAAAGGAAATGACGAAGCATCAGCAGACTTTTCTAAGACAACTAATACGTACGATATCATTTAACATACAAAACACATGCTTTCTTACTTTATTTCAAGTATTTGAACCAGATACTAAAATATCCTCATCGCACACTCGATAGTAATAATAAGGAAAGGAAAAGAATTTGGAAGGTTCATTAATGTCAACCTACTGCACTTAGTTAAGAACAAACTCCTCGTAAGCGCACATACAAGAACCTTAATAATGACGGGTGGTTTCAATAAACTTCAAGTCCATTACATGATATCTTAATCTTCCTGAATACTATCTTTTCTACCATCTCAGAGTATAATTTCTAGTCCACAATACATTGTTTAAGCAGTAAATAGTCCTACATGTATAATAATTCACTGGTTTAATCGGAAGAACTTAACTACTTAGACAAACATAAGTAGATAACTATCTAGCAAAATAGCTTTAGGTATTCACTCGTTTAAATGGCAGTTTATTAAGTTCTTTTGATAAACAGAGTGTAAATCTATAACTGTAAATCAACTCACAAGAGAAGAAAATTTCAAACACAGAGCATTCTTCGAATGTTCATCTTAAGGAAGTGACTTCTATACATGTAGTATCCATATAAAATGTCTTAAATATTATTATTTTTGGACAAGAACTCTATGAAGTAAACAACTTTTACAAAACTTATTACTAAACAAGAAATCATTTAAACTAAGCACCCAAATAGTTAATTTCTAACAATATGTTTTCTATGGCATTTACACTAAAAGAGAAACACTTGGGATATATTTTATGACATGAAAAAAAAGAGAGCGGAAGCCATAACCTTAATTCTTGGAATGAAAAGCAAAATTTGATACATGGTAGACAAAAAGGCAACAGCGTAACTTTGACAAAAGAAAGAGCGGATTATAATATACTTAAAATAAAATTTCATTTCATTAACTACTAATTTCTATACGTATAACTTTCAGTAATTTGATTTCATGATTTCGTTGACTTAACCAGAATACCTATTACTTCATGATTTCTATACGAGTTGGCTCTAATTCACGATTTTAATAAGCAATAACTAAAACTTATTCGAAAAAAACATACGACCGTTTTAAATCTTCAAAGACAAAGCGAGTACAAAAATTTCAACACCGACCTTTCGTGATGCAGCGAACTTGGGCGCGTCGAACAGATCTATAGACTCTGGCTTCGAACTTGAACTCGAGCTTAAAACCGCGAACTTTATAATTTTCGAAATGTGCAATGAAAAATTCCTCTGTTATAGCAAGGAGTAAAAGAGGCGACACAACTAAGAATTTTAGGATATTTTGAAGAATAAAATTGTTTGAAGATGGCTCAAAGTTGTCCTAAATTATTACCAAACCTCCGCATTTATAGAAGAATTACTAGGGCCTTTCTAGGGTTGATTTGGGCGGGATTCTTGAAGGGTTAGGGTGTCTAATGGCTAAAGAACCATTTGAAATGGCGTGTAGCAGGAGGCCAAGGACGATAGGACAGAAAGAGCAGCGATTTGGTTGCCGAAATGGTGAAAAATTTGGAGGAAACAAAAAAAAAAAAGAACCTTTTACCTCTGTCATCTTCATTGTGAATGGCAAACGAATTTGAATTCTTCAGTCAAAGTGCTTGAGTTTGCACATAATTCCATAGAATGGCCATACAAATTTTTGATTATAAGATATGACAAATTTTGCTAAAAAAAAAAAGGAAGGAGCCAAAACCCTCTGCTATGGCAGAGAGAAAAAGAAGCGTTCTTTTCTTTGAAAGAGGGAAAGAGATGGAACCCTAGACAAATTTAATTTTAATTTTGGAAATAAATCCAACCATTAGATTAGATGCATCTAATGGCTGAGATTAATCCTGATATAAGTAAATAAGGTATAATAAAATAAATAAAGCAAGCATTTATTTGAAATTCTGTAGAAGATAGAAGAAATGATCTTGACCATTAATTTAAAATGGACTAGATCTTATGAATCCATGTGGCAAGGTGTGGGGTCAAAGTGTGAAGGGATGAGGAGGGCATGTGTTAGGCGTGTGTTTTTGGTTGTTGGGAGCCTAAGTGTTGCTGACATGTATCTTATGTGGCGCCTACATGGAGGTAGAATAGAGTAGATGGGCTGGTAGGTATGGGCCTCCGATTTGGGCTATTTTGGTTTGATTTTTTTCTCTTTTTGGGTCAAGAAATCTAGAATATGTATTATAAGGATTGGCCCAATTTTAAATAATATTGAACTTTACCAAGATGATCCAATTTACATTTAAAAGTCCTTTTTCACTTTAAATTTTACTATGCTTTCATAATTCTAATAATTTATAATAAAATATATTATATTATTGTAAAAATTAATATTTACTATGTATGCATTGATATATAGAATAGGAAATAAAGAAATAAATTACAATTGGCAAATGATTCTTCTATTAATTATTACGATGCATTAGCATTAAATAATGATATGATGGTGATTAAGTAACTAAAATAATAATAACGATATAATTACAATAAATAAATATGCTAAATTATATTAAGGCTAATAATTATATTTTATTTTGAGAATCTTGAGTCTAAAAAAAATATAAGAAATATTTTGGATAAAAATATATCTAGCAAATTATTAAGAATTAGGAAGTATAGAGGAGATTGATTAGGAAAAAGGAGGGCCAAAATTGGTTTTCAACAGGGAGGAGACTGACATAGCGGAGCTGCAACGGGACCACCCCTTTTCTGCTGTCACTCAGCAGTGGTTGGGTCTGGCTGAGGGAGGACAGTTGCCACCTGATGAGGACGCGAACTCCGTCCCCTCCGATGATGTGGAGTATTTGTGCACCTTCAAGGGTGCTGATGATTAGGCTAAGGGCCTCAGGGAGTCACCTTTTCACTCTTGTTTTAATGTTTTACATCGGGGACAATGAAATCTCTTAAGTGTGTGGTGGAGTGCTAATGTTTATAGTTGTTTGTTTTCTATTTGCTAATTGGGTTTGTTTGATTTGTTTCTTGCTTTCTTAGATAATATGATTAGTAATTATAACTCTAAATTATCTTGGCCTGCAAAAGTAATGATAATTTTTAGTTTTCACTCTTCCCAACAATGGATTTCGTCGACTGGCTTCTTGAGGGATTTGAAGTCAAACTAGAAAAATACAAAAAAAAAAAAATTGAAAATCCAAAAAATATGTCTTTTATTTTAGGTAGTGTAATAATTCTCCCTTGGTTTTTCTTTGTGCCGCGGTTGTTTTACAAAGGACTTTTATTTGAACCGGGTGTAGTTAGCCTTTTCTTTTTATAAGAATAAAGAATCTTAGAGTCATAGTGCTAACTTGAAAAAAATTTCCTTGACTGCGTATGCCTCGAGAGTGGTGAGTTCCTTAGTTGTAACGCATAGGCTCGTTTCTGGACTCATGGAATAAGTACCTTAATTTGTTTACTCTTGACTATGCTTAACTACTTTGACTAGAGAGTCAGGATAGATCCGATCCTAAGTGAGTTATATGTGTGAGTGAGGTTTTTGTTGATATTTTATGCATGTCACTTGATGTCTAGAACTTGACATGAGTGTTTGCAAAGCGAAATAGTAGTCTTGTTCAGTCTAGGAAATGACATAGGAATTTCTTTATTGAGCCAGTCATATGTTTGTGACCCGCCTAATTGTTGTGTACCCTAGTTAGCCCCTTTGAGCTTGTAATCGTATTTTCTTTGGCAACCACACAAAAGGCTTGACTCGTTTGTAAATTGACCATTTATTTGAATCTTTTACCACTTATGAGCATTTGAAATATTTAGGAGCTTGTTAAAACCTAAGTGGGGGTTGGAAACATAGAAAAAGGAGAAAAGGTACACTATTTGAAAAAACAAAGAGAAAGAAATATGATGATGTTGCATATATTATTAAAAGCATATCATTGATAATGGTAAATCTTGCTTTGTTTGTGCTTAAATAAGTTGGAAGCTTGGTGCTAATTTGATGTGAAGACTGGGGTTTGGTACAACATAAGTGTGTGGTTTGAATTGGTGAAATTGTATGTACTAAAGTGCTCAGGGAGGTGTAGTCACTATTATCCAAATTGTATCTTACCCGTCTCCCAGCTTGCATTACAACCAAAATTAAGTTCTACTTGATCTTTGACCGAATAAGATCAATTAACCTTTTATGTGGCATACGAATTTTGAGTCTGAGAGTGAGTGAATTCTTTCTATCTTGACTAATTGTTCTTGAATATTATTTTGTGTGGAACTTCTCTCTATATTTTTTGTGTGAGGGCACATGACTTGCGAAGGAAAGTTAATGATGTTGAACTCTGTGTTAGAGCAAGTGAGCAGGTTGTGAAAGATGTGTTGTGCTTGTGCGTCGAGCTTTGAGGCTAGGATGTTATGATAGGGTGCTTAGTCTGCTTTAAAAATTCTTGGCATGATGCGCTAGGGAAGTCGTTTGATGAAAAGGTCGTCCCTAGGTGAAGCGTAGACTGATTGCTTGAGGACGAGCAATGGTATAAGTATGGGGTATTGATGGTAGGCTAGAAACCCGTATTTTAGCGTAGTTTAAACTCTAACTACTGTATTTTACGTGTGTTTGAGCTTAAATGATAATGGATTTTAATTACGTGTTTTATGTCGTATAGGAAGTGATTATGAGTTAAAAGATAAATTGGTGCCAAATTGAACAAGTTGGAGCTTTGAAATCTGAGTAGAAACCCAATAAATTAAGTCGGGATCACGTTCAGTGGTCGAAGACCAAGTCCGATGTCAAAAAGTGAAAGGAACATGTTACTTTAAAAAACTACACTTCCACATCGCATGGGGCGCCGTGAGGCGCGGCACGGCAGTGTAAAACTTATTTGACGATGGTAGGCCAGAAACCCATATTTTAGCCGTAGTATTACACTCTAATTACTGTATTATATGTGTGTTTGAGCTTAAGTGATAGTGAATTATACTTACTACGTATTTTATGCCTTGTAGGAAATGATTGCAAGTAAAAAGTTAATTTGAAGCTAAATCGAACAAGTTGGAGCTTTGAAGTCTTAGTAAAACCCCAAGAAATTAAGTTGGGATAACGTTCGGGGGGTCGAGGACCAAGTTTGGATGTAAAAAAGTGGATGAACAATTAACTATAAGAAAACATCACTGCCACGCTGTATGGTGCGGCGCTGCTGTGTAAAAGTTGATGCCTGTCAGAATGTTAGTTCTCCGAAAATACTCATAAGCGTGCCACAAGGTGTGGCGCGGGGCACGATGTGCCTGTAAAAGTATGTCAAGTAATTTTCTGTTTCAGCTAGTAAAGGTTAGTATCGCTTGGGCCCGTTCCTACAGGTATTAATATACAAAAATACATTTTTGAAGGGGCTTTTGACCTACGAAAGGTTTGAGAAGCAACTAAGGAAAAAAGATACAAGAATTCATCAAGATTTCAACCAACGGTCGTTGCAATACGAGAGTTTGTATCGAATCATTAACATTGATATTTTTGTTTTTAAACCTTATTGAGATGACTTTTTCCATTCCTATGGAGTAATTTCCATTAGGGTGTTGACAGATACGGTATTTTGATAATTTGGTTAGGGATTCGATTTTTGATAATTGTTGGAATTAATTGATGATGTTTTAATTCGTATTGTAGAGTTATTTCTTATTTTGCTTAACCGAAAGAGGAGCTTCATATTGAATTGCTTTACATCGTATGCTTTAGTTTAACTTCGTGATTCAAATAGATAATCAAAAGAACCTCTTGAATTGTTAATCGAACTAGAAAATAGGAAAATATTAGCGAGAAGTTGCTCTTTAGACCATAACCATTATTTATCAGCTGTAATTGTTTACCGTTCTTCAATTGGATTAATTACTGAAATTATTGTTTAACCAAAAGAGTAGCATTAACTTCAAGTGTAATCTAATTATCTGTTGAATTCGTGATAATCAACAACATTATAGAGTGAACTAACTCAAGAATTAGATCCCGAGTCAATTATCTTGCACTTGTTTAGTCAATTATCCTTATTTCTCTCATTGATATTTCTTCGTTGCTCATCTGCTGTCTTTTGTGATCAATTGTTAATTGTTTAATTTTTAGTAGTTAATTGTAGTTGATAATTGTCAAATCCAGTGTTAATTTTTCTGGATAGTAATCAACTGAAGATTATTCGAATATTGTTTAAATCCAATCCCTGTGGAGACGATAATTAAGCTATACTATCTTTGACTAGCTAGCAATAATTTCGTGTTATGTTTTGTGCTCGTCAAATTTTGGCGTTGTTACCGGGGATTGGCAATCAATAGTGTTTAAAATAGTTTTAGTACTAATTCGGGAACCAATTTTTGCATTAGTGTATTCATATTTTCTCATTTGTATGCAGGATACATGTTTGATTTCTCTTGTGTATGACTCGATTTTCTTCAAAGGAATTCATACCCTACGAACCAGAGTTGGAGAAACACCTTTGACAACTGAGAAAAGAAAGAGAATTAACCGAATATTTCTTGGGTCATACTTCGATTCAAGATAACATGGCAAAAAAAGAGATTGATAGAGTAGACTTAGCTGCAAGAGAGGTAGCACAACAAGAAGTTACACGGAGGGCAGTTAAAGCAGCCCTCAGAGCTACTGAGGACATTATCGTAGAAAGTGGAGGTCAAAGATTCAATTTAAATCAACCCTTGGTTGTAGACCAGTTCGCGAATGCAGCACCCAGGCCTGGAAGATCATTGGGTGACTACGCCAGACCAGTCTACATTCTAGGACTGTCAAGTGTCAGACCTCCACCCATAGCAACAAACAACTTCGAGTTGAAGCAAGGCTTGCTTCAAACCATCCAAAACAACTATATCTTTGGAGGGAAGGTGAATGAAGATCCTAACACTCACTTGATGGACTTGAAAAAATCATGAACACCTTACAGTATAATGGAGTATCCAAAGATGCGGTCCACTTACGGGCATTCCCCTTTTTATTGAAAGATGATGCGAAGCACTGGGTTCACAGCTTACCAACATGGTCGATCATGACATGGGAAGATATGACCAAAATGTTTCTTGACAGGTACTTCTCACCTGGAAAAACAAGGAAATTCAGAAGGGAAATCCATAATTTCTGCTAGAAGGCGATAGAAACAATTTTCAAATAGTCAGAAAGTGTCAGCCCAACGGAATTGATTTGTGGATACAACTCCGGGATTTTTGGGTTGGACTAACACCTTCCTCGCGACGAACTCTGAGTACTGCATATGGAGGTCCACTAATGAAGAAAACTCCGGAAGAGGTTGTCTTAATACTTGATGAATTATCTGAGGAAGCTAACCAGTTGCCTACTGAGAGTAATGATAGAAGAAAATCAGCTGGGGTTCACTAGGTGGACTCTAATACATCCATGCAAACCCAACTAGACACCATGGCCAAGGAGATAAGAAAGCTGCCATTGGCCAAGGTACAGAGTAAACTGCAAGCAGTATGTGACTTTTGTGGAATGAGACACCCTACACATGAGTGTCAAGCTTCATATGAGGAAGTCAACGATGCGGGGAACTATAATAGAGGAAACTACCAAGGTGGGAACAACTACAATACTATGGGTCAAAGTCATCTATGTTTTTTGTAGAGGTCACCTAGTGGAATTTTAAACTCATGGCACCAAAATAATCCTAAACCCCAGGGTCGAGGACCACTAGGTTATTAGAACCAGCAAAGACAGTTGTACCAGCCACAAAAGTAAAATCAGTCTAGTATATACGATCTCTTGAATGCGTTCATCAACAAATCAGATGAAATATTTAGGACTTAGGGCACAACCATCCAAGAACAGGGCACGACCCTCCAAAACGTAGAAAGACAAATGGGAGAGATTGGAAATTTGTCATCTAAGAGTGTTTCTGGGACTCTACCCTCTAACACTGAAAAGAACCCAAAGGAAACAATCAAAGTTGTATCTTTGAGAAGCGACAAAACATTGGCTGACCTAGTGGTGAAAACTAGGTTTGAGGTGGTGAACAAGGAAACTGAGATACTGGAAGAGAAAAAGAGTGAAGAGCAGAAAGACCAGAGTAGTAGGGTAAAAAAGGAGATTGAAGGAAGTAGACATATGCCAGCTCTACCATTCCCTCAAAAGCTGAAGTACAAAAACTTCACAATTGTTTCGGGTAGTCCTTGGAGATGCTCAAGCAACTTTATGTGAACATTCCATTCATAGAGGTACACACTTAAATGCCTGCTTATGCTAAATTATTGAAGGAAATCTTGTCCATCAAGAGGAAATTAGAGGAGACAACAGTGGTCAAGCTGAATGCCCACTGCAGTGCCATATTGGAAAAAACATTCCTCAATAGTGTGGGGACACAGGAAGCTTCACCATACCATGCTCGTTAGAGAGCGAGAAATTCGACAAGGTCCTCTTTGATTCTGGTGTTTCTATAAATCTAATGCCTTTGTCTGTGTTTAGGAAACTGTAAGGTGAGCTTAGAGTGATCAAATTAATACCAGTGTCCCTACAACTGACTGACCAGACCACCATTTCGCCTGAGGGAATGATTGAGGATATTCTAGTACGGGTGGACGAGTTTGTGTTCCCCATAGACTTTATTATGGTGGATGTGGAGGTGAACAAGGAGGTGCATCTAATTCTAGAGAGGTCATTTTTATGAACATGCAGATTTATCTTTATATACGAAGGGCAGTTTATGCTCAGATTGAGCAATGAGAAAGTGGTGTTCTAGATGAAGAGGATGATGAAATACCCCGGTGATGAGGTGTCTGCCTACTCTGTGCTTCAAGCTAGATGTTGTTGGGGAATTGGCTGAAAAATACAAGTTTGATAAGCTTGTGGGGATACATAAGAGAGGCGTATTACTCAGTCTAGCACCGTAGAGGATGAAGATCCCGAAATAAAGAAAGTGGCTGAAACTCTTGAGACTGAGGATCAAGTGGTTGATGAGTAAGAACTAAAAAGAAGGCTTCTAAGCCTAATGTGGAATTGAAAATCCTCCCTACTCACTTGAAATATGCTTTTCCTGAAACTAACAATTTTCGTGTGATTATTTCTGCTTACTTGTCAGGTACACAGGAGCAAAAGCTAGTAGAGCTAATGAGAAAGTAAAAAAAGGCCATTGGCTGGACCATAGCTAATATTCAAGGAATCAATCCAGCCATTTTCATGAAGAAAATTCTGCTGGAAGAAAATAGCAAGCTAGTGGTGCACCCCAATGCTAGTTGAACATAAATCTGGAGGAAGAAGTGCACAAGGAGATCATTAAATTGTTAGATCCGGGAGTGATTTTCCCCATCTCTGATGCCAGTGCATTAGTCAAGTGCAAGTTGTACCTAAGAAGGGGAGAATGACAATGGTGAAGAATGAAGATAATGAATTGATCCCAACAAGAACAGTTACTGGGTGGAGAACGTGCATTGATTATAGAAGGTTGAATGATGCAACAAGGAAAGACCACTTCTCACTTACCCTCATTGATCAAATGCTCAAGAAAGTGGCTGGACATAGATGCTACTGCTTCTTGGATGGGTAGTCGGGCTACAGTTAGATACCCATTGCCCCAGAAGATGTTGAGAAGGCTACATTCACCTGCCCGTCAGGTATTTTTGCTTATAGGAGGATGCCATTTGGGTTGTGTAATGCACCGGCCACTTTTCAGAGGTGCATGATATCTATATTCTTTGATCTAAACGGAAGTGTCTAGAGGTATTCATGGATGATTTCACCCTCTTTGATGATGACTTTGATGATTGCTTGAAGAATTTGGAGCTTGTGCTTAAATGTCGCGAAACCACTCACTTAGTACTTAACCGCGAGAAGTGCCACTTAATTTTCTTGGGCCACAAAGTGACTGCGCATGGCATTGAAGTTGATAGAGCAAAGGTTTATGTAATCGTTAGGGTCCCTCACCGACTTCAGTGAAGAGCATAAGGAGTTTCTTGGAACATGTTAGGTTCTATAGAAGATTCATCAAAAACTTTTCCAGCATTACCAAGCCATTGATTGCATTGCTAGCGAAGGATGTCAAGTCTGTTTTCACTGTGGAGTGCTTAAGAGCATTTGAATTGATAAAAGAAAAGCTTGTGAGTGCTACTATTATGGTGACACCATATTGGAACCAGCTATTTGATATAATGTGTGATGCTAGTGATGTGGCTGTGGGGGCAGTTCTGGAACAAAGAAAAGATAGACGTTTACGACCATCTACTATGAAAGCAGGACATTGAATAATGCTCAAGTCAACTATGCCACTACTAACAAAGAGTTCTTTGTTGTGGTCTTTGCTTTTGACAAGTTTAGATCATATATGGTGGGGAGTAAAGTAATTGTACACACTGATCACTCAGCCTTGAAATACTTGGTAAGTAAGAAGGAGTCCAAGCCGCGTCTGATTCGGTGAGTGATATTGCTCAAAAGGTTTGACTTAGAGATCAAAGATAGGAAGGGAACATAAAATCAAGTGGCAGATCATCTATATCGACTTGAGAGACCCTCGGTTGAAACAGTTGAAATAAGGGAAGAGTTCCCTAATGAGCAGATTTTCTTAATTGATGCGGTCTCTAAAAGACCGCATGTGTATGCTTCTTGTAGATAACTTTTAGGCTAGTGGATGGTTGCCTTGTGACCTCTCTCGTGATCAAAGAAGGAAGCTTTAAGGTTAGGTAAAAAGTTATTTTTGGAATGACCCTTTCTTGTTAAAACTGTGTGCAGATGGTGTGATTCGAAGGTGTGTTCCTAAAGGAGATATGGGAAGTATTCTTTCTCAATGCCATGATGGAGAAGCTGCAGGACACTATGTTGGAAATCATACCGTAGCAAAGGTCATGGCAGCCAGTTTCTATTGGCCTACTTTGTACAAAGACGCACGGGCATATGTAGCTGCAAGTGACATGTGCCAAAGGGCAGGTAACATTAGCAAAGGGATGAGATACCACTAAACTCCATTCTGGTATGTGTAATTTTTTACGTTTGGGGCACTGAATTCATGGGCCCATTCCCATCGTCTCATTCTTATGAATATATGCTAGTAGTCATTGATTACATCTCTAAATGGGTCGAAGCAATACCTACTAGGACCAATGATGTTCGGATGGTGTGTGAGTTCTTATAGAAGAACATCCTTACCCGCTTTGGGACACCTCGATTATCAGTGACAATGGGGCACACTTTGTGAAGAAGCAGTTTGCTGCACTGCTGTCTAAGTATGGGGTCACATATAAAACAGGAACCCCGTACCATGCCTAAACTAGTAGGCAAGTCGAAGTAACTAACCATGAGCTTAAACGAACTCTTGAAAAAATGGTTAGTTCTTCTTGTAAGGATTGGTCTGTAAAGTTGGATGAAGCTTTATGGGCGTACAAAACGGTGTTCAAAACGACCATAGGGACTTGATCATTCCAACTAGTGTATGGAAAATCATTTCACCTACCTGTTGAGATAGAACATAAAGCTTATTCGGCAATTAAGATGCTTAATCTTGATCTTAGTCTTGCAGGTGAACACAGGTTGGCGCAGATGAATAAATTGGAGGAGTTTAGACTGGACGCGTATTAAAATGCACGAATTTTCAAGGAAAAGACAAAGAGGTGGCATGATCTTCCGATTGAGCCAAAGGAATTTCACGAAGGGGACAGAGTCTTACTATACAATTGTAGACTTAGGTTGTTCCCTGGAAAAGTCAAGTCAAGATGGATAGGTCCGTATGCGGTGAAACACGTCTCACTGTATGGCGCCATTGAAATACAGGATGGGGAAGGGAATGAAATCTTTAAGGTGATTGGGCACAGGTTGAAACCGTACCTTGTTAGAGTATTTGATAAGCAATCCTCTAGCATCGTGATCAAATGAGCCTCAGTGACGGAGTCAAACTGACGACTATAACTCAGAACTACTTCTAACCCTTTTTCTTGCTTTTGTAGAATAGTTAGATAATTTTAGTGTAGGATTATTAGAGTTTAGGAGTTTTGATAATTGTTTGAACAGGTATGAGTATGAGTTAAACGCAAAATATGAACATAATAAAGTTGGAGTGCAACCCATAGGCTAAAACGAAAAAAAAATTGAAACTCTGAGAAACATGGACTATCGCACTGCATGGTTGCCGCGCTAGGCCAATGGGCTATGTCTGATAGAAAATGTTCTCTCTGAACATCCCCACTACCGTGCCGCACCTAGCAACGCGGTAGTACAAAAAGTTGGCCAAAAATTAAAAATAATTTTAAAAAGTAAAAAAGGAAACAGACGCCCCCTTTTTCCCCTCATTCTTTTACTCTCCTCTCAAATTCTCCTCTCTAGCTCACCCCCAAATCCCCCAATATTCATCTTCTTCAAATTTCTTCCACTCACATTCTCTCACATTCATCACTCATCAAGATATTCCTCCTCTCATCTCTTCTCTTTCTTTTAGTATTTAATTGTAGTATTCAGGTAGTATTAGTTTAGTTCAACCTAACCCTAGGTAGTTGTAATCTTTGATAATATTTTAGTTACTTTGTGTATTATGGCCGAATTTATGCTTAATGTTGTGGGATTTTTGTTGGTATTATGCTTGTGGATGATTTTTGGTGTGTCTTGATGGTGTTGGAATTGTTCTGTAATGAAGCTTGGTGGGGGTGCCTCTATGGACGAAATTTTATGATTATTTGGTGCAAAATTAGAGCACTTTGTGCTATTGTTACAATGTGGTAATATTTTGGTTGTTGTTGGGGGGTTGATTGGTGTGTTTGTGTAGTGATCTTAGACCAATTGAAGTTGAAATTATAAGTTCATTTGGTACTACCATGTGTTAGGTAAAATGCCTCAATGACATAGATGGTGAAGTTGTTGCTTAATTGGAGGATAATGGTTATGAGATAATGTTATGCTTGATGATAAGTGTGGGGTGGAAGATCATGTTCTTATGTTGTGAAACTTTAACGTTTTAGGCCCGAGTGCTAATCGATTGACCACCCCATGCTAATGTGTTGTTAGGTTCTAATTATGGTGTCCGATTCATGCTAAGTACTTATGTAGTTTTGTATTGCAACTTCTCAATTTTGTTAGTAGTAAATTAGTATAACTTCTTATTATTTCTTTTCTTAGTTACTAGTTTAGCTTTTTAATTTTGTATTTTACACTAGAGTAGTCCATGGTTATATTGTTGTCATATTATGTTGGTGGTTGGGTGGATTATTGATTACTTGTGGCATGCTTTCAATGGGATAGTCTGAGTCCCCAATTTACATTATACTTGTGAACATGCCAATAATATAAGTGTGGGGTGGTTTACCCGTTTGGTCTTGTTTTTTATTTTAAGTGTTGTGGCTAATTATGTTCGTCTTGTGCAGGTACAATGTCTCGTTGTCCTCGCAAACGTGCTAACACAGGTTCCTCCGAGGTTGCCTCTAGTAGCCGTAGAGGAGGTAGGCGGTCACCTACCCCCCCCCCCCCCCCCCGCCCCCAGAGGAGGAGGAAGTAGAGCGCATTGATCCAGATGCGGATTTAGTACCGGGTTGCATGTATGCCATTCGGCCATGCCAACTCATGCTAGAAATTGGTACTGGACCTTTATTTCGGCAGTGAGCCCCGACCCGGAAGTTCGTATTGATGATGTCAAGCTAGACAGAAAGTACTCAGGGATTTACAACAACATCAGATACCTGGGTTTTGAAAGCTTGTTTTGTCCGGGTGAGTCAGTGAACGTGAACATGGTAAAGGAGTTATATGCTAACTAGCAACCTGAGGCCAGTTTGGATGCGGTGTATGAGGTACAGATGAGAGGAAAGATGATCCCCTTTTCCTCACAAGTGATAAATCATATTATGGGGTTCATAGAGCACCCTCATAAGTTGTTCCAGAGGTTATTGCATCGCCCCCTCTATCCCGATATTAAACGCCAGCTGTGTGGCGCTGATTCTTCTGCCACGTGGATGCGGATGCGATTGAGTTACCCAAAGACATAAAGAAGAGCATATTTCCAGCATCCCGCCAAGGTCATTCTCTAGTTGATTAATGCAAAGATCATGCCTACCTAGAACGACATTGATGTCTCCGGGTTGAAGGTGTGCCTCATTTATGCCATCTTGACTCGGATAATGTTCGATCTGGGCAACATCATGCTTGAGCACATGGCTCGGGCACGACCATTTGAGTCTCGCTACCTGTATTTTTCGAGCATGAACACTCAGCTTTTGTGGACACACCATGTAGAGGAGGAGTTCCATTATGATCGGACGTCCGGTTATGCGGCCTCTTAAGGCCTTTGATGTTACAGCTGTGACAGACGCCCCTTCTGTTGTTGTTCCTGTGGATCAGAGATTACTTTGTTTCGAGGAGGCACTGCACCTACTATTTGCTGATATGCGCCTTCGCGCTTCTCGGAGAGAGACTGACTTAGCAGAGCTGCAGGAGGACCACCCCCTCACCGCGGTAACTCAGTAGTGGTTGAGCTTGGCGGATGGATCGCAGATGCCACCAGATGAGGACGTAAATTTTGTTCCCTCCGAAGATGAGTTTTGTGCAAAAAGCACAGAAGTGTAGCATCAGCACAACCGACCTCATGTGCTGGTAAGTGCCTGGCCTAACCCCGACGAAGTAGTGACGAGGCTAGACAGGACCTACCAAAAGAAAACAACCTGTGCAGGTATATATATACAAAGGCAACAGAAATAACAACAGAGAATATCAACTAAAAAGGGGAAGGGGGCATGCTCGGGGAAAATACAGCGAATACAGATCAACGGATATAACGACGAAACTATCTCAATACCATAGCTCATATATAAGTGGTCGGCGCGCCACACGATCCCATTTCTTAATTCATAAGTGGACGGCGTGCCACACGATCCCATTTCATAATATATAAGTGGACGGCGTGCCACACGATCCTGTTTCATAATAGATATATAAGTGGACGGCGTGCCACACGATCCCATTTTATAATATATAAGTGGTCGGCGTGCCACACGATCCCATTTCATAATATATAAGTGGACGGCGTGCCACACGACCCCATATCATAGTTCAAAATGTCGGGCTTTGAAAAGGAGGCCCCATTAGGGAAATTCGACAACATAACACTTTAACCCGGCAAGGGTACAGCTAACAGCCCAAATATCCCGGCAAGGGAGAGTACATAATAATAGTCTACACGTTCCGGCAAGAGAATAATCACAACACATCCTATTTTAAATCACTTCTTTCTCAACTATCACATTCTTGTTCGAGCCAACGCTCCAAAATATACCAATCACAATTCTTCCTCAACCGTTCACATTATATGAAATTTATCAATTAAACAAGAAGGTTGTGTCACTTCATTCGAATTAAAAGCAATTAAGACTCACGGTCATGCTAGACTCCGGTGCATAGATAACCGTCACCATGCCTATACACCGTACTCCACATTTAGCAAGTAGCAAATAACATCCTAATCCTATTCCCTCAAGCCAAAGTTAGAACAAACACTTACCTCGGTCCAAGAATAGCAATCAACTCTCTAATACCGCCTTTCCTCTACAATCCAACTCCGAAACAATGATATCTAGGCATAATTAGTTCAATATTATCAATAAGGGCTCAAAAACATAATCCCATAGCCTAGAAATGAAATTCCTATCATTCTTCCAAAAATACCAAAATTCGACACCGGTCCCACATGGTCCAAACACGAGGCTCGGACCCAAACCCAATCACCCATAACCCCACGAGTACAAATATATAATTTGTTTCAAGATTCGACCCCAAATTGAGGTTGAATCACCCAAAAACCCCAAAGCCCTAACTCTACCCAAAACCCCCCATTTTCTACTTTGATTTCAAGGTTTAAGGCTAGGAATTTAGTAATTAATAGAGGAAATTGAAGAAAACAAGTTGAACAATGCTTACCCAAGAAGTTTTGATGAAAGGGAGCTTCAATGGACGCCTAAGTGCTTGGAGAAGAAAGGAGTTCGTGTATTTTTGTGAAATTCCCGAGCTACTGTTCTGTTTTTAACTTAAAAATTCGCTGGACAAAAATGCCCTTCGCGTTCGCGTGAATTAGGATGCGTTCGCGAAGGGTGGATGGTTTAAGGCATCGCGAACGCGAGGTGCTAATCGCGAACGCGTAGAAGAAAGGGGCTGGGGTCTGGGACTGGCTAGTAAGCGAACGCGAGAGAGGACTTGCGAACACGGTGAAGGAGAAGCCTGGGCTATGCGGACGCGGGGTATTGTCCGCGAACGCGATGAAGAGGGACCACTGAAGCTTCGCGAACGCGTGACTGGAACGCGAACGCGAAGAAGGAATTTGCTGTGCAAAAATTGCAGAAAATCTGCTATGTTTTCTAAGTGTAAAAACACCCCGAACCACCTCCGAATCACTCCCGAGCCCTCGGGGCTCCCAACCAAACACACACACTAACTCAATAATATCCTACGAACTTAGTCGAGCGATCAAATCACCAAAATAACATCAAATCAATGAATCCAACCTCAAAATCATCATTTTCATTTCAAACTTCTTAAAATTCTAACTTTAGATATTTAGGTCCGAAACACGTCAAATGACATCCGATTTCGACCAAACTTTACAGGAAGCGCTTAACACATATTTAAGACTTGTACCGGGCGTCGGAACCAAAATACGAGCCCGATACCATAGTCTTTTGATCAATTTTCATTTCCATTTTCCTTAATAATTTCAGAAAAAAAACTTCACAGAAAAATTTTCATTTCTCGGGCTCTCGACCTCGAAATTCGACTCCGGGCATATGCCCGAGTCCCATATTTTTCTACGGACCCTCCGGGACCGCCTAATCACGGGTCCGGGTCTGTTTACCAAAAATGTTGACCAAAGTGAACTTTAGCAATATTAATATCAAAATTCTTCAAATTTTTCATAAAGTTCACATATTTCAACATAAAAGCTTTCCGGCTTCGCGCCTGGAATGCGCACGCAAATCGAGGCAACTAAAAGCAAGGTTTTCAAGGCATCGGAAGCACGGAAAAGAGAGAAATCCGGTGATGACCCTTTGGGTCGTCACAGTTACCTTTTCACTCTTGTTTCTATTGTTTTGCATTGGGAACAATGCAATTTCTTAAGTGAGGTGTGGGGTGCTCCTATTTGTTTGTATTTGTATTTGTTTTCTATTTGCCAGTTGGGTTTGTTTGATTTGTTTCGTGCTTTCCTAGACAGTATGATTTATAATTATAACTCTAAATTCTATCGGTTTGTAGTTAGTAATCATAATTATTTAGTTTCGACTCTTCCCGGTGATGGATTTAGTCAACTGGCTACTTGAGGGATTTGATGTCGAACGAGAAAAATACAAAAAAATCAAATAATTTGAAAATACAAAAATATGTCTTTTTTTTAGTTTACTTTATTAGGTAGTGTAGTAATTTCTCCTTGGTTTTTTTTGTGCCGCAGTTCTTTTCCAAGGGTTTTACTTGAACCGGGTGTAGTTAGATTTTTTTATTTTTATAGGAATAAAGAATCTTGAGTCACTGTGCTAATTTGAAGCAATTTTCCATGAGTGCATATGCCTTGAGAGTGATGAGTGTCTTAGTTGTGATGCCTAGGCTCAGTTCTAGATTTACGAACAAGTACCTTAAATTATGTGATTGTTAGGGATGGCAATGAAGCGGCATAGGTGCGGGGTGGTGCAGTAGGGGTTTAGACACATGCGGGGTGGGGCAGGTTTAAACATATGCGATTGCGGGGCAGGGCGGGGCGGGTAAAAATAAAAACATTTGAAATTTATGCAAGTGCGGTGCGAGTGCGGGTTCTTCAGTTTTAAAAAGTTATCTACTTGGCAGAAGGCTTACATTAACAAAGTTCTAGAATTTTTTTCTCTAACACCCAACTAAACCAATCCAAACAACAACTCAAAATTTCAGTACTGATTCGTATATGGATTCAACTTTTTTTCTTTCAAGGAGCATTGAGTTGGGTCATATTAAAAATTGAAAAATCTCAGTTACTCCTAGTATGTGAAATAAAACTGAAGAAATGCCGTGAATTATTTTGGTGTTATTAATGTTGTTGCTGTTTTTATAGCAATTTATTTGTTAGCTTTTAACATTTCAGGGCCTCATGGTATTGTTTTTTTGCAAATATTTGTTGTTATTCTTCTAATCCTATTAGCATCACCTATTTGCATTCCTGTGTATATAATGGTCAAGAATTTTATTCGTTCGAAATCGCAAATTTAGTATTTCTAAAGAAAATATCTATTAATTGATCTTCATAAAGATTTTTTGTATTTCTAACGAAAGCTTGAATAGGGTAAATTAACATATATACTTTTAACAAATATAAAAAGTTAAAAAACAAAAAGGTATTATGATATCAAAGATTTTTATTAAGTAACTTTTATTGCATATGTGCAAGATTGAATTTTCTTAAGTATCTTATGTTCTTCATTCCATAACTGAAGTCTTGCGTAATCTTTAGAATTAATAAAAAGCACGAGTACATATAGTAAAGTGTAAAAAAAATCAGCCAAAAGATTAACAAAAAAAAAGTGAAACTAACAAAATGAAAAACAAATCACTTATGCGGGGCGGGTGGACGCGAGTGTGGATGCGGGGAGGGTGAATGCGGGTGCAACTGCTATGCGGGGCGGGGCGGGCTAAAATTTTGCGGGTTAAGAGAAAACCCGCCCCACACCCGCACTGCGCCGCGTCGCACCGCTTGCCATCCCTAGTGATTGTGACTTTGCTTTAGTGCTTTGACTACAGAGTCGGGATAGATCCGATCCTAAACAAATTATGTGCCAATGTGTGAGTGAGGTTTGTGTATATATTCTATGCATGTAAGTTGGTGTCCAGAACTTGCCCTGAGTGAGTTTGTAAAGCGAAATAGCGGTCTTGTTTAGTCTAGGAAGTGATATAGACATTTCTTTGTTGAGCTAATTATATGCTTGTGATCCGCCTAATTGTTGTGTATCCTAGTTAGCCCTTTTGAGCCTATAATCTTATTTTCTTTGGCAACCACACTACAAGCCTGATCCCTTTGTTTGAATTGACAATCTCTTTGAACCTTTTACCTCTCTATGAGCACTTGATATTTATGATCTTGTTAAACGCTGAGTGGAGGTATGGTTCTGTTTTTGGGTGGAACTATAGGAAAAGATAAAGGTGCACTTTTGAAGAAATTGTGAGAGCAACTTGTAGTGAATAGAAGAAAAAAATATTGGTGTTTGTATATATTATTAAAAATATTATTCCTTGCTAGTGGTAAATTATGCTTTTTCTGTGTTTAAAGAAATTGAGAGCTTGGTGTTAATATGATGTGAGGTTGGGGTTTGGTTCAACATAAGTGTGGGGTTTGAATTTATAAAGTTGTATGTATTAAAGTGCTTAGGGTGGTGTAGCCACTATTATCTAAATTATATTCTACTCGTCCGACAGCCTACATTACAAAAAAATTAAATGTCAAATCCCTAAAACTAACCCGGTCGTGATGGCGCCTATCATGAATCTAGGCCAGCCGACACAAACCCAACACCAACCAGAAAATCATAAGACAGACCAACTAAGCCATTAATAACTAAAATCCCATATAATACAAATTTAAAACAGCAGTGCGGAAATATAACACAAGCCCGACATCAGGGTGTCACAAGTCATGAGAAACTACAAACTCTTCTAGGAACAAGAAAAGACAACAATGTCCGAAAATAAAATACTAAGACAATCTGAACAAGATAGGAAGGAGAAGCACAGGGCTGCGAATCGCCGAGCAGCTACCTAGTCAACTCGAAGACCTGCTGGACAACTGATGAGCACTCACTATCGCGTCCCGAGACTCCTGGATCTGCACACAAGGTGCAGGGAGTAATGTGAGTACCCAACTCAGTAAGTAATAAAGGAAAAGTAGCTGAGCAGTAAGAAAATAGGAAATCCCACGTCATAGCACTACAGCACAGCAGTATATGTCCAGAACAGTACAGTAAATCAGTTAACTCGTAAAAACGACTCAGTTCAGTAAAAACCTTTTAAAACAACTTTCAATAGTTTCAAACAAATGATAAAAACAATGAGTAAAAGGATAGAAATGTAAACAGCCCCTCGGGCAAAACATGTGCCATAAACCGCCCCTCGGGAAAATATATCAACAGATCCAGCCCCTCGGGCTACCTCACAATCACTCATAATCAGCACCTCGGGCAACAACATGAAACAACAACAGCCCCTCGGGCAATATCACATCACTCACATTGGTACCCGCGCTCGCTGGGGATGTTCAGACTCCGGAGGGTCTCCTACAACCCAAGCGGTATCACAAGCCATTTCATGGCATAATAAATCAAGCCCTCGGCCTCTTATATATCATAATTAGTACAAATCGCTACGCGTGCAGCCCGATCCCATGGTATCCTGACAACACAGGCCCTCGGCCTCACTCAGTCAGAACTCACTCAAGCCCCTCTAGCTAACAGTAAAACAGGTACTCGGCTCAAAATATCATTTATAAAATTCAAAAGGAGTAAACAAAGCCAAGTTACGAAATCAGCGAGGCATAGCATGACTGATTGTAAATATTAAACCAGAAACAGTAAGGAAACAGTAGTTAAAAGCCCCTAAGGGTCCAAACAGTCGGCACAAGGCCCAAACACGGCACTTAGCCCCAAACTTAGCAATACTTTCCAAAATAGAATAATATCAAACAGTTTTCATTCAAATACGCGACTCAAGTCACAATCCCTAACGGTGCACGACCCCACACTCGTCATCTAGCGTGTGCATCACCTCAAAGTAGCACAACGATGTGAAATCCGGGGTTTCATACCCTCAGGGCAACATTTGTAGTCATTACTTACCTCAATCCGGTCAAAACTCTAGCCCGCGATGCCTTTGCCTCTTGAATCGGCCTCAACTCGCCCCGAATCTATCCAAAATCAAAATCATAACATCAAAATAGGCTAGAGGAACAAAACCCACGCGAAACTAACCAAATTTACTCTAAAATCCCGAAATTGGCCAAACCTGACCCCCGGTCCCACGTGTCGGATTCCGATAAAAAATCATAAAACTAGAATCCTTACACTCTCACGAGTTCATACATACCAAGAGCATCAAAATCCAACCACAAACGACCCCTCAAGCTCCTAAATCAAAGCCTCCAATTTGAAGCCCTAAACCTCCAATTTTAACCACTAATTTCCATAAATTCCATGTTTAAACAATTGAAAATCAACATAGAATCGAGTTTTAGGTTCAATAATCTTACCTCCAAGTGTTTCCCTTCGAATCCCTCTTCAATCTCTTCCAAAAAGCTCCAAATCCGCTCAACAATGGTGAAATATGGCCAAAAATCGCGAAGTCCCCTATTAAAACATTCTGCCCAGGGATATAAATTTCCTTCATCGCGATCGTGGAAACAGCCACGCGATCGCGGAGCACAAAAATGGACTACCCTCATTTAACCCTACGCGATCGCGCAAACCTCCACGCGATCGTGGCCTCTCCCACGTGATCGCATAGAACAAACCTTACCACTTTACACCAGCTCCTTCTCTTCTACGCGAACGCGATCCTGACCACGCGTTCGCAAACCACATCCTCACCGCCAATCACAATCGCGTCCTTACCTTTGCGATCGCGTATAACAAATCTCACCTCTACCCAACTAAGCCTACGCGATCGCGGACTCTTTACACGATCGCGAGGAACAAAATGTCTGCAACAGAATACCAGAAGACCTGCTATCTCCTCAAGTCCAAAAATGCCCTGTTGAGCATCCGAAACACACCCGAGGCCCTCGGGACCTCAACCAAACATTCCAACACATCCCATAACATCATTCAAAATTGTTCCAACCATCGGAATACTCAAAACAATGCCAAAACATCAAATCAACCTCGGAATCAAGCCTAAGAACTTAGAAACTTTCAAATTCCGCAAACAATCAAAAAGTCTATCAACCTCACCCGAATGGACCTACTCCAATTTCCGGAATTCCATTACGACCCCTATATCAAAATTTCCACTATCAACCGAAAAACGCCAAAATTCCAATTTCGCCAATTCAAGCCTAAATCTACTACGGACTTCAAAAATACATTCCAATCACGCTCCTAAGTCCTAAATCACCTAACGAAGCTATCCGAACCATCGAAATTTACATCCGAGACCTTTTTCACATAAGTCAACATCCAGTTGACTTTTCCACTTAAGCTCACTCAAGAGAGACTAAGTGTCTCAAACGTCTCGAAAATAACTCCGAACCCGAACCAACCAACATGATACCACATAATACCACCGAACAAGACATAAAGAAGCATAAATGGGAGAAATGGAGCGGTAACTCATGAAACGACCGGCCGGATCGTTACATCCTCCACCTCTTAAACAAACGTTCATCCTCGAACGAGTCGAGAAATATACCTGAAGACTCAAATAGGTAAGAATATTTGCTCCGCATCTCCCGCTCGGTCTCCCAGGTAGCCTTATCCACGGGCCGACCTCTCCACTGCAGTTTCACTGAAGTTATATCCTTTGACCTCGACTTTCAAACCTGACGCTCAAAAATAGCTACTAGCTCCACATCATAAGTCAAATTACCATCTAACTGAACCGTGCTGAAATCCAAAACATGAGACGGATCGCCAATATACTTTCGGAGCATAGAAACATGAAATACCGGATGCACACTCGACAAACTGGGTGGCAAAGTAAGCTCATAAGCCACCTCTCCAATTCTCCGAAGCACCTCAAATGGCCCAATGCACCGAGGACTCAATTTACCCTTCTTCCCAAATCCCATAGCGCCATTCATGGGTGAAACCTTCAATAGAACCTTCTCCCCAACCATGTAGGACACATCCCGAACCTTCATGTCAGCATAACTCTTTTGTTTCAACTGCGCTGTACGAAGCCGCTCCTGAATCACCTTCAACTTGTCCAAAGCATCCTGCACCAAGTCCGTACCCAAAAGCCTAGCCTCACCAGGCTCAAACCAACCAACTGGAGATCTACATCGTCTCCCATACAAAGCCTCATATGAAGCCATCTGAACACTCGACTGATAACTGTTATTATAAGCAAACTCCGCGAGCAGTGCAAATTGATCCCATGAACCACCGAAATCAATGACACAAGCGCGCAACATGTCCTCTAATATCTGAATACTACGCTCGGGCTGCTCGTCAATCTGAGGGTGAAAAGTTATGCTCAACTTAACTTGAATACCCAACTCTCTGTGCACGGCTCTCCAAAACTGCAAAGTAAACTGAGTACCTCTATCTGAGATGATGGAAACTAGGACACCATGAAAACAAACAATCTCTCTGCTATAGATCTCTGCCAGCTGCTCTGAAGAATAGGTAGTACACATAGGAATGAAGTGCACGAACTTAGTCAGCCGATCCACAATCACCCAAATAGCATCGAACTTCTTCAAAGTCTGTGGAAGTCCAACCACAAAATCCATGGTGATCTGCTCCTAATTCTACTCTGGAATATCCATCTGCTGAAGCAAGCACCCAGGTCTCTGATGCTCACATTTCACCTGTTGACAATTTAGACACCGAGCTACAAATCCCACAATATCTTTCTTCGTTCTCCACCACCAATAATGCTTTCTCAGATCCTAATACATCTTCGCGGCACCCGTATGAATGAAATGCCACGAGCTATGGGCCCTTCTAGAATCAACTCTCGAAGCCCACTCATATTGGGTACTCATATCCGGCCCTCCATCCTCAACACCCCATTATCACCAATAGTCACATCTCTGGTATCATCGTGTTGAACTCTATCCTTAAGGACAAGCAAGTGAGGATCATCATACTGGCGCTCTCTCATGCGATCAAACAAGGAAGACCAAGAAACCACACAAGCTAAGACCCGACTGGGCTCCGAAATATCCAACCTCACAAACCGATTGGCCAAGGCCTGAACATAAACTGTGAGAGGTCTCTCCCAAACAGGAATATATGCCAAACTACCCATACTCACCGCCTTCCTACTCAATGCATCGGTTACTACATTGGCCTTCCCCGGATGATACAAGATAGTGATATCATAGTCCTTTAGCAGATCCAACCATCTCCACTGCCTCAAATTGAGAAACTTCCATTTAAACAAGTGCTGGAGGCTACGATGATCAGTAAAACACCTCACAAGACACACCATAAAAATAATACCTCCAAATCTTCAACGCGTGAACAATGACAGCCAACTCTAGATCATGAACAAGGTAGTTATTCTCATGGGGCTTCAACTGACGAGAAGCATATGCAATCACTCTACCCTCCTGCATTAACACACACCCATACCCACTCTAGAAGCATCACAATACACTATGTATGAACCTGAAGCTGATGGCAATACTAACACTGGAGCTATGGTCAAGGCAGTCTTGAGCTTCTAAAAGCTCGCCTCACACTTATCTTACCACCTGAATAGAGCACCCCTTTGAGTTAATTTAGTTAAGGGTGATGCAATAGTTGAAAATCCCTAAATGAACCGACGATAATAACCCGCCAAACCAAGAAAGTTGCAAATCTCTGAGGCTGAGAACGGCCTGGGCCAACTCTGAACTGCCTCTATATTCTTTGGATCAACCTGAATACCCTGACTGGATACCACGTGCCCCAAGAAAGCCACTGAACTGAGCCAAAACTCACATTTGGAGAACTTTGCATAGAGCTTCTCCTCCCTCAACCGCTGCAGCAAAACTCTCAAATGCTCGGCATGCTCCTCCTAGCTACGCGGGTACACCAGAATATCATCAATGAAAACAATCACAAACGAGTCGAGATAAGGACGAAACATGCTATTCAACAAATGCTTGAACGCTGCTGGGGCATTGGTCAGCCCAAAAGACATCACAAGGAACTTATAATGACTATATCAGGTCCTGAAAGCTATCTTATGAATATCCAAGTCCCTGATCTTCAACTAGTGATACCCTGGACGAAGATCAATCTTGGAGAACACCCTCGCTCCCCAAAGCTGGTCAAATAAATCATCGATACGAGGCAAAGGATACTTGTGTTTTATTGTGACCTTGATCAACTTCTTGTAATCAACGCACATCCTCATAGTGTCATCCTTATCAAGGAGTTTCTGAAGCTGCTCCATCAACTCCACTGCTGCCATACGACATGATGGAACAGAAATGGGCGGGTGCCCGGCACCAGATCAATAACAAAATCAATATCCCTTTCTGGTGGCATGCCCGACTGGTCTGCAGGAAACACGTCCGGAAAATACCTCACTATGGGAACAAAATCAATGCTAGGAGTCTCTGCACTGACATCCCTCACAAAGGCTAAGTATGAAAAACAACCCTTCCCAACCATCCGCTGGGCCTTCAAAAATGAAATCACCCTACTGGGAATAAAATCAGTCTAACCTCGCCACTCAATCCGTGGCACACCTAGCATAGCCAATGTCACTGTCTTAGCATGACAGTACAAAATAGCACGGCATGGGGATAACCAATCCATTCCCAAAATCACATCGAAATCCACCATACAAAGTAACAGAAGGTCCACTCGGGTCTCCAGACCCCCAATAGTCACCACACACGACCGGTATACATGGTTTACAACAACAGTATCGCCCACCGGAATATATACATGAATAGACAAAACAAGACACTCACGGGGCATATCCAGATAACGAGCAAAATTTGATGACACATATGAAAAAGTATAACCAGATCAAATAACACAGATACATCTCTGTGGCAGACTGAGACAATACCTGTAATCACAACATCTGAAGCAATAGCTTCGGGTCTAGTTGGGAGTGCATAGAAATGGGCCTGACCACCACCTGATCGACCCTCCCCCCTCTGGGGCGACCCCTGGCTGACTGTCCTCCACCCCTAGCTGGCTAGGTGGGTGGTAAAGTAACTGGTGCTAAAGTCGATGGCTGAGTCCTCTGCTGAGATGAACCCCTAAGACGACGAGGACACTGCCTCCACATGTGCCCCAACTCTCCACACTCATAACAACTCTCTAGTGCTGGAGACGGAGACTGAAGGGAACCCCTAGCACCGGGATGACTAGCAGAAGAACTGGCATGGAAGAGCCTTGAACTAATGGAGCACGAAACGAACTCTAGGCTGGAAGGGCAGTAAGTGATTAATGGCCCTGCTGAGAACTGTAAGAACCATGGCCCGATGATGCCCCATGATAATCTGGGCGAGCTAACTGAGCATGCCTGAATGGACGGCCTCTACCGTGATGAAACTAACCTCCGTGATGAGTACCGCTGAATCCACCCTGTCCATGAGGCCTCTTAGCCTCCCGCTCAAACCTCTCCTGACCACAAACCATCTCGATCTGTCGAGCTATGTCAACAACCTCATCAAAGGTAGCACTAGAGACTCTCTCTCTAGTCATAAGCAACCAAAGCTGAAAACCAATGCCATCTATAAAACTCCTGATCCTCTCTCGATCTGTGGGAACCAACCAGACCGCATGAAGAGCCAACTCAGAGAACCGCATCTCATACTATGAAATAGATCTGCCACCGTGATGAAGCTGCTCGAACTGCCTGCGGAACTCCTCTCGGCGAGACTCAGGTACAAACTTCTCTAGGAAGAGAATGGAGAACTGCTGCCAAGAAAGGGGCGTTGCGTCAGCCGGCCTACACCTCTTGTAAGCCTCCCACCATCTAAGTGCAGCCCCTGAAAACTAGAAAGTAATGAACAAGACCCCACTGGTCTCCAAAATACCCGCGGTCCGAAGCATCCTCTGACACTTGTCCAAGAAACCCTCGGCATCCTCGACCTCTGCAACACTGAAAGTCGGAGGCTGAAGTCTCCCAAACCTCTCCAAAAAGCGCTGCTCGTCCTCTGGCATAACAGGAGCTACATAGCCCTGAGCAGCTGCAATCGGCTGGGCTGGAGGTGCCCCCGGTGTCTGAAGTCCCTGCACAACCTACTCAAGTGTGCGAGCAGCGGGAGTCTGAGTGCCTCCCCCGGCCTGAGAAGTAGTTGCGCCCGTAGTAACTGAGACCGCCTGAGCTAGGCCAGTGCACATTGATAGAATCTGGGCCAGGGCCTACTAAAGGCCAGGAATCACAATAGGCACAGCCGATGCCTGAGTTGGTGTTGCTGGAGCGTCGACAACAGGGACCTGATCGTGAACTGGGGCGGCTGGTGGATCTGCAGGTGCTGCCCTAGCTGCTGTGCGGGCTACACCTCTGCCCCTACCACGGCCTCGACCACGTCCTCTGCCTCTAGTGGCCCAGCTAGTGGTACTAGTGGTCATCCATCCTGACCGGTAGCGTGTGTCCTCACTATCAGTGAGAGAATAGAATAATAGAATTTTAGTACTAGAATCAACTGATTCGCACGACAGGAATTCAAGAACAAGAAGTTTTTCCTAAAATATTCTGCAACCTCCCGAGGATAAGTACAGACGTCTCCGTAGCGATCTGTAGAATATACTAAACCCGTTCATGACTCTTGAGACCTATGCAACCAAGAATATGATATCAACTTGTCACGACCCTAAAACTGAGCCGGTCGTGATGGCGCCTATCATTAAACAAGGACAGCCGACACAAACCCAAAACCAACCAGAAAATCATGAGAAAGACCATTTAAGCCATTAATTACTAAAATCACATATAATATAAATTCAAAACAGCAGTGCAGAAATATAACACAAGCCCGACATCGAGAGGTCACCAGTCATGAGCAACTACAAACTCGTCTAGGAACAAGAAAAGACAACAAAGTCCGAAAATAAAATAATAAGACAATCTGAACAAGAAAGGAAGGAGAAGCACAGGGCTGCGAATCGCCAAACAGCTACCTAGTCAACTCCGGAGACCTGCAGGACAACTGATCAACACTCACTATCGCGGCCCGAGACTCTTGGATCTGCAGACAACGTGCAGGGAGTAATGTGAATACACCAACTCAGTAAGTAATAAAAGTAAAAGCAGCTGAGCAGTAAGAAAATAGGAAATCCCACATCATAGCATTACAGCACAACACTATATGTCCTGAACAGTACAGTAAATCAGTAAACTCGTAAAAATGACTCAGTTCAGTAAAAACCCTTTTAAAACAACTTTCAACAGTTTCAAACAAATGATGAAAACAGTGAGTAAAAGGATAGACATGTAAACAGCCCCTCGGGCAAAATATGTGCCATAAATCGCCCCTCGAGCAAAAATATCAACAGATCCAACCCCTCGAGCTACCTCACAATCACTCATAATCATCCTCTCAGGCAACAACACAAAACAACAATAGCCCCTCGGGCAATATCACATCACTCACACTGGGTACCCGTGCTCATTAGGGGTTTTCAGACTCCGGAGGGCTCCTACAACCCAAGCGCTATCACAAGCTATCTCGTGGCATAATAAATCAGGCCCTCGACCTCTCATATATCACAAATAGTACAACTCGCTGCGCGCATGCAGCCCGATCCCATGGTATCCTCAAAACATAGGCCCTCGGCCTTACTTAGTCAAAACTCACTCAAGCTCCTCGGGCTAACAGTAAAACAGGTACTAGGCTCAAAATTATCATTTATAAAATTCAAAAGGAGTTAATAAAGCCAAGTTACAAAATCAGCGAGGCATAGGATGACTAAGTGTAAATATTAAACCAGAAACAGTAAGGAAACAGTAGTAAAAAGCCCCTAAGGGTCCAAACAGTTGGCACAAGGCCCAAACACAATACTTAGCCCCAAACATAGCAATACTTTCCATAATAGAATAATATCAAATAGTTTTCAATCAAATACGCGACTTAACAGTCGTACGGGACGGAGCAAATCACAATCCCCAATGGTGCACGACCCTACACTCGTCATCTAGCGTGTGCGTCACCTCAAAGTAGCACAACGATGTCAAATCCGGGGTTTCATACCCTCAGGACAACATTTACATTACCTCAATGCGGTCCAAACTCTAGCACGCGATGCCTTTACCTCTCGAATTGGCCTCAACTCGCCCCGAATCTGTCCAAAATCAGAATCATAACATCAAAATAGGCTAAAGGAACAAAGCCCACGCGAAATAACCAAATGTACTCTAAAATCTCGAAATCGGCCAAACCCGACCCCCTGCCCACGTCTCGGATTCCGATAAAAATCACAAAAATAGAATCCTTACACTCTCACGAGTTCATATATACCAAGAGCATCAAAATCCGACCACAAACGACCCCTCAAACTCCTAAATCAAAGTCTCCAATTTCAAGCCCTAAACCTCCAATTTTAACCACTAATTTCCATAAATTCCATGTTTAAACAATTGAAAATCAACATAGAATCGAGTTTTAGGTTCAATGATCTTACCTACAAGTGTTTCCCTCCGAATCCCTCTTCAATCTCTCCCAAAAAGCTCCAAAACCTCTTAACAATGGTGAAATACGCCCAAAATATGCGAAGTCCCCTATTAAAACATTCTGCCCAGGGATTTAAATTTCTTTCATCGCGATCACGGAGCACAAAAATTGACTGCCCTCATTTAACCCTACGCGATCGGGCAAACCTCCACGCGATCACGAAGCACTGGCTTTGCTAGTCCACGCGATCGCGGCCTCTCCCACGCGATCGCATTGAACAAACCTTACCACTTTACACCAGCTCCTTCTCTTCTACGCGAACACGATCCTGACCACGCGTTCGCGAACCACATCTTCACCGCCAATCGTGATCGCATCCTTACCTCTGCTATCGCATCCTTACCTCTGCTATCGCGTATAACAAATCTCACCTCTACCCAACTAAGCCTATGCGATCGCGGACTCTTCTACGTGATCGCGAAGAACAAAATGTCTGCAACAGAATACCAGAAAACCTGTTATCTCCTCAAGTCCAAAAATGCACCGTTAAGCATCCGAAGCACACCCGAGGCTCTCGGGACCTCAACCAAATATGCCAACACATTCCATAACATTCAAACTTGTTATAACCTTCGGAACACTCAAAACAACGCCAAAACATCAAATCAACCTTGGATTCAAGCCTAAGAACTTAGAAACTTTCAAATTTCGCAGAGGATTAAAAAGTCTATCAAACCTCACCCGAATGACCTGAAATTTTGCACACACGTCACAAATGACACAATAGGCCTACTCCAGTTTCCGGAATTCTATTCCGGCCCCTATGTCAAAATTTCCACTATCAATCGGAAAATACCAAAATTCCAATTTTGCCAATTCAAGCCTAAATCTACTACGGACATACAAAATACATTTCAATCACGCTCCTAGGTCCCAAATCGCCTAACAAAGCTATCCGAACCATCAAAATTTACATCCGAGACCTGTCACACCTTCTTTTTCTACCACAGAAAGGGGTATAAAGGAATTTTTCCAATTTAAGTGACAATCGAAATGGGATTATTTATACAAAATTCAGAGTCGCCACTTGGTATAACTTATGGTGTCCCAAGTCACCGGTTTAGAATCCCGAATCGAGGAAATTTGACTCTGTTATACTGTCCGCGAAACACAAAAATTCGATTAAGAAATTTTGTTAACCTGGGAGAAGGTATTTGGCATACCCGGGTTCCGTGGTTTTAGCACGGTCGCTTTGATCATACTTGGTTTAATTAAATTGTCCAATTACTTATCTAAGAACCTATGTGCATTTACTTCTTTTAATTAAGAAATTATCTTAAAACGAGTCACGCGTACGTGTACCAATTTCATTTTGGCGCGTAAAAATCATGTCACGCATACGTGTCCACAATTAATCAGAATTTATTATTATTAAGAAATTTTGGTCGAAGTTGCGCGAACGCATACCCCGATTTTGTTTTTAGGATTGTAATTATGTCACGCGAACGTGTCCACAACCACGATGATAGATTAAATCGCGCCTAAAACATTTTATGAGTGTTCATGATTTTCCTAAAACTAATTTGGGATTGTTGCAAGGCATGAGAGTTATGGAAGGAGTTATTTTGGAAATCAAAAAAAATTTTGGCAATTTAAAGTATTGACAAGTTATCCCCATTTAGAGATATTCACAAATTACTACTCTATTCTTGAATTATGAGAAAATTATCTATTAGAAAAGAGTGAGCTAACTATTAATCTATAACTAAAATCAATGAGGCATGGAGATTAGACTTGTTCGGCCCAAGAACATTGTCAAAAATTAACAATTCTGTCATGCTAATACTAACTCTAAAACAAAAAATTAGTGAATTCTTCAAGAAAATCCAATACAGAGCACAATGTTTCATATACCCACTTGGAAATTAATAAAACCATTTCAAAGAACTTTGAGCAATTTCCAAAAATACCTAACAAAATCACGGACAGTAGTGACGGTCTTTGAGTAAACCAACTCCTGTCTATACTGTGATTTTGCTATTTAAATCAGAGAAACACCCACGACTCATTTATCAATTAAACGACAAAAATCCAACAAACCAAAGATAATGAAATTATTTTATCAAACAAACACAAAGATGAAAAATCGACAACAACCAAAAATCTAGCTGAGAAGATCACACTGATGCAGTAGTATTATCAAAATGATAGAAAATAGAAGTTGACCTTTAAAGAACAACAACTTTGAAATTTGATTATATATTGAATCTCTTTGAATACATCGGAGGAAAGAGTACTGATAGAACTCCAACTTTACCCGAACCATCAATCAAAGAACCTCGAAACAGGGACCTCGACGAACTTGACGGACGGAGCTCAACTTAAGAGAACAACATCAGTTAGTGCAGGTGGTGCTGTTGTATTTTATAGTGAAAAAGAGCTGGCCGGAAATGGCGAAACTCCGGCAAAGTGTCGGCAAGGCAGTGACCTCGACAGATTGAACAGATTTTGAAAAATGAAATGGATGTGGTTTATGGCCAAGGCAAGACTACAGAAGCTCTTATATTCCCCCGGTAAATCTGAAAAATGAGCTCGAACTCTTGAACAAGAAACGAAGCAGCAGCGGCGGCGAAACTGAATACCACTAGGCGATTCAACCATATTTCATCATATGAAAACGAATTCAAAGAAGAAGTTGAAATAGATGTGGACGATTTTTCTATTCATTCTCTTTTGTGTGTGTGCGTGCGTTCTTCTTTTGGGAATTTGGGGGGGGTGATGGTCCCTTTCTTTATCAATGTGCGTTTTAGGATGGGAATCAAGGGAGGGAGATGCTGTGTTATTAGAGAGTGTCGATGATATTTGGAGTTGGAGATGGCCGATTTTTAGGGTGTGTTTGTTCAAGATTGAGAAACGGCTACTCTCCTCTTAGATCTAGGGTTCTAGCTAGTGATCCCTTTTTCTAGCGATTTTTAAGTTAGGGGGTATGGACTTACGGGTTAGAGAAGAAAGAAATTGGGCTTGGTCAAAATGTGGGCCAACTTTGTCTAAGAGTGGTCCTCTCTCGGACCTTCTTTTGATTTTAAAATCAAGACCATGTCCATCTTAAAATTAATTCATGCTAGTTCAGTAAATAATTATAATGCAAAAAATACTAAAATCACTCATTGAGGAACAAATAAAATTATTTTTGTATTTTTTTTAAATTTTATGAAAAGTAAACAAACTGAAAGTACCACGATAACATATCAATTACCTAAATAAAGAAAATATTTTTTTTTATAATTTTTATTTTTGTGACAAATGAAGTAAAAGAGTCAAAACTAATTGAAATAGCGATATTAGACCTAAACTAAATATCTAAATACTAAAATATGTAAAGTCTTGGGAGGGTCAAAAATTACATGTCTACAAGACCTTTTTCACATAAGTTAATTTCCGGTTGACTTTTCCAACTTAAGCTCACTCAAGAGAGACTAAGTGTCTCAAACCTCTCTAAAATCACTCCGAACTCAAACCAACCAACATGATACCACATAATAGGGCTGAACAAGACATAAAGAAGCAGAAGTGGGAGAAACGAAGCGGTAACTCATGAAACAACCGTCCGGGTCATTACATTAAAATCCTACTTGATCTTTGACTGAATGATCTCAACTAGTAGAGTATTTACACTACGGACAAGCCTATGGCACGTCTTCTGTGGTACAAGAATTTTGATTCCGAGAGTGAGTGAATTCTGTCTATTTTGAGTTCCTATTTGTTCGTAAATTTTATTTTGTTTGGAACTACTCTCTATTTTTTTGGTGTGAGGGCACATGACTTGGAAAGGAAAGGTAATAACATTGACCTCTGTGTTAGAGTAAGTGAGAAGGTTGTGAAAAAAATGCGTGGTGCTTTTGAGTTGAGTTTTGAGGCTAGGATGTTATTATAGGGTTCTTAGTCTACTTTAAATATTCTCGGCATAATGTGTTAGGGAAGTTGTTTAATGAAGAGGTCGTCCCTATGTGAGTTGTAGTTTGGTTGCTCGAGGACAAGCAATGGTATAATGTCACGATCCGGATTTTCCACCCTCGGGAGTCGTGATGGTGCCTACTCATAAAAAGCTAGGCAATCCAAACAATTGAAATAATTACCTTGCTTCCATTTTTATTCCTTTAACAATTAAGAACCAACGTTTAATAAACAACAGAATTTAATAAGCGGAAAACTGAATTGCAATGGTTTAATAATACTACCAATATCAATCCATAACAAATCTACCCAAGACTGGTGTCACAACTTCACAGACGGTCTAGGAGTACTACAAATAAAGGTCTGAAGAAAAGTAATGCAACACTGTCTCTAGAAATACATAAAAGAAACAGGATAAAAGATAGAAGGAGACGCCAAGGCCTGCGGACGCTTGCAGGACTACCTCGGGTCGCCTGAGGAGCAAGAAGCAGCAATCTCACTGCAGTCCGAAAGCTATAGCACCGGGATCTGCACAAAAGAGTGCAGAGTGTAGTATCAGCACAACTGACCCCATGTGTTGGTAAGTGCCTAGCCTAACCTCGGCAAAGTAGTGACGAGGATAGGACCAGACTACCAAATAAACCTGTGCAGTTAAATCATATACAGTGGAAAAATAAAAGCAAAAATATACAGTCAAGGATGGGAGGGGGAAACATGCTGCGGGGAAACGTCAAACGATAACCGAAGAACAGCAGGTAAATATAAGATACACCATAACTCAATTTTCAACAAGAATCAGAAATCAAACAAATGCAAGGCATCACCCTTCGTGCTTTCACTCTCGTTCTCACCATAAGAATCAATATAATCTGCACGACATCACCCGTCGTGCTTTTACTCTCGTCCTCACCATAAATATCAATATAGTCGGCACGGAATTGTATATCGTGCGGCACGGCATCACCCTTCGTGCTTTAACACTCTTCCTCACAAAATCATACACGGCATCACCCTTCGTGCTTTAACTCTCTCACCAAAACAATGCACGGCATCACCCTTCGTGCTTTAACACTCTTCCTTACCCAAGAAACAATCACAAAACAATAAGGGCAAGGAGATCAACAAATTCACAATTAAATTCCGGGAGAACAATAGTACAACAATCATATACTGGCAAGGGAAAACAAGATCAAAATAATAACGTCCCGGCAAGGGAGATAACATTAACAACAATATCCCGGCAAGGGAGATAATATCATAATCCTCTTTTCTTTCTCACAGTTACTTCACAACTCGATTCACAATTTGAGCCAATGCTCTATAAGGTTCAATTGCCAATTATACTTCCACAAATCACTTTACAACTTGAGCCAACGCTCTTCAATGTTCAAAATACCAATATTCTTTCCACAAGCCTTGCTCAACAATAGCAATCATCACATTAAGCATGAACAACACAAGCGGAGTCACATTAATCATAATATAAGACTCACGGGCATGCTTGACACCAACATATAGATACTCGTCACCATGTCTATACGTTGTACTCAACAAATAACACATAGCAAATAGGACACAACTCCTAATCCCTCAAGCTAAGGTTAGACCAAACACTTACCTTGATGCCACGAACACAATTCAAGCCTCAACTATCGCTTTACCTCTTGATTCCGCCACCAATTCGCTTGTATCTAGTCACAAGTTACTTAACTATATCAATAAATGCTAAATGAATCATTTCTAATGCATGAAAATAGATTTTCTAAAGTTTTTTCCAAAAAGTCAAAAATCGACCCCGGACCCACATGGTCAAAACCCGAGGTTCGAACCAAAACCCGGTCACCCATTTACCCACGAACTCAAATATATAATTTATTTTGAAATCGGACCTCAAATCGAGGTCCAAATCCCCGAAAATTTGAAAAACCTAAGTTCTACCCAAAACACCCAATTTTCCCCATGAAAACCTTTGATTTTGAGTTGAAATCATGAGAAAAGATGTTAAAGATTAATAAAAACAAGTTAAAAATGACTTACAATCAATTTGGAAGAGTACTTATCTTTGAAAAATCGCCCAAGAGTGTTTTGGTTTGGCGAGGGTTTGAAAAATGAAAGATTTTCGGCTAAGTTATGAATTTGCAGGTCGCAGATGTCGCAATTGCGACCAGGGTTCGCAATTGCAAACCCTTCAGGACCTGCTACTCTCGCATTTGCGACCACTGTTCGCAATTTCTAACTCGCATTTGCGATGGGGGAGTCGCATTTGCGACAAAGGGGATTTCTAGGCCTCTTCGCATTTGCGAAGAAATGATCGCATTTGAGATCAGCCCTACCCAGGCCTTCTCTCGCATTTGAGATGGGTTGTTCGCATTTGCGATCGCGAAGCCTGCAGACCTCCAACATACCAGCAATTCCTAAGTCCAAATTTCACTCCGTGGCTCATCCAAAACTCACTCGAGCCCTCGGGGCTCCAAACCAAACATGCACGCTAACATAAAAACATCATACGGACTTGCTCGTGCAATCAAATCACCAAAATAACATCAACAATTATGAATTTAGCATCAAAATCAAAGAAAATCTCAAGAACTTTCAAAGTTTCAAATTTTACAATTAAGGTTCCGATTCACGTCATATGACCTGCGTTTCTTACCAAACTTTACAGGCTCAACTTAAATTACATATAAGACCTGTACCAGGCTTCGAAACCAAAATACGAGCCTGATACCATCAAATTTCAAACACATTTCACTTCCAAAAACTCATATGTTTTCCAAAAAATAATTTTCTTTAAAACATCATTTCTCAGGCTTGGGACCACGGAATTCGATTCCGGGCATACGCCCAAGTCCCACATTTTCCTACGGACCCTCCGGGACCGTCAAATCAAGGGTCGGGGTCCGTTTACCGAAAATGTTGACCAAAGTCAACCTAAATTCATTTTAAAAGAAAAATTTATTATTTTTCACAGATTTTCACATAATGGCTTTCGGATACACGTTCGAACTGTGCACGCAAATCGAGGTAAGACAAAAAAGAGGTTTTAAGGCCTTGGAACGCTGAATTTATTTCTAAAACAAGTGATGACCTTTTGGGTCATCACATATAAGTATGGGGTGTTGATGGTAGGCTAGAAACCCGTACTTTAGACGTAGTATTACACTCTAATTACTGCATTTTTCCATACCTCTGGTCGGATGAATGGAGGACCGACCGACATGTGTGTTTGAGCTTAAATGATAGTGAATTACACTTATTACATATGTTATGCTTTACAGGAGGTGATTACGAGTAAAAAAGTTAATTTGAAGCTAAGTCGAACAAATTGGAGCTTTGAAGTCTGATTAGAAGCCCAAGAAATTAAGTCGGGATGACGTTCGGAGGTCGAGGACCAAATCCGGATGTAAAAAAGTGGACGGAAAGATTTATTCTGAGAAAATATCACTATTGCGCCGCATGGGGCGCCGCATGGCGCGGCGTGGCTGTGTAAAAGTTATTGCCTGTCGGAACGTTAGTTCTCCGAAAATCCTCACAAGCGTGCCGCATGGCGCGGCGCGCCTGTACAAATTTGTCAGAATAATTTCCTGTTTTGGCTCGGAAAGGGTAGTTTCGTCCGGGCCCCTTCCTACAGGGTATAAATACACCAAAAATATATTTTTGAAGAGACTTTTAACCTACGAAAGATTTGAGAAGTAACTAAGGAAAGAAGACACAAGAATTCAACAAGATTTAACCAACGATCGATGCATACGGGAGTTTGTGTCGAATCATTAGCATTGATATTTCTATGTTTTTAAACCTTATTGAGATGACTTTGTTTTTTATTGCTATGGAGTAATTTCCATTAGAGTAATGACAAATACAGTGCATTGGTAATTTTATTAGGGATTTGATTCTTGACAACTATTTGAATTAATTGATGGAGTTTTAAATTGTATCATGAAGTTATTTATTATTCTGCTTAATCCGAATAGGAGCTTTATATTGAATTTTGTTACATCTTATGCTCTAGTTTAAATTCGTGATTCAAAGAGGTAATCGAAAGAGCCTCTTGAATTATTAGTCGAACAAGAAAATACGAAAATATTCGTGAGAAGTTACCATTTAGAGTATAACCGTTATTTTATTTGTTGCAATTGTTTTCCGTTCTTCAATTGGATTAATTATTGAATTTAACGTTTAATCGAAAGAGGAACACTAACTTCAAGTGTAATTTGATTGTCTGTTGAATTCATGAGAATCAATAGTATTGTAGAGTGAACTAACTCAAGAATTTGATTCCGAGTCAATTATCTTGCACATGTCTAGCTAGTTACCCTTATCTCTCTCATTGATATTTCTTTGTTGCTCATCTGCTGTCTTTAATGGTCAATTTCTAATTGTTTAATTTCATGTAGTTAATCGTAGTTGAAAATCATCAAATCAAGTGTTAATTTTACTGGATAGTAATCAACTGAAGATTACTCGAACACTGTTTAAATCTCATTCTTGTGGAGACGATAATTAAACTATACTATCTTTGACTAGTGAGCAATAATTTTGTGTTGTGTTTTGCGCTCGTCACTTGGAAAAAAAAAATTTAAGGTCTCCGATAAATCCCATAGGCGCACCACGTATGGCGTCGCGCCCTGTGCTGCATCTGTGCATTTTGGTTAGATTAATTCTTGTTTTGCTTGGAAAGGGTAGTTTCGTCTGGTCCCACTCCTGCATGGTATAAATACACCAAATACACATTTTTGAAGAGACTTTTGACCTATGAAAGATTTGGGAAGAAACTAAGGTAAGAAAACACAAGAATTCATCAAGATTTCAACCAACGATCGGTGCAATACAAGAGTTTGTATCGAACCATTAGCATTGATGTTTTGTATGTTTTTAAACCTTATTGAAATGACTTTTTTAATTGCTATGGAGTAATTTCCATTAGAGTGTTGACAGATATGGTGTATTGATAATTTGATTATGGATTCGATTCTTGATAATTGTTTGAATTAATTGATGGAGTTTTATATCGTATTGTGAAGTCATTTATTATTTTTCTTAATCGAAAGGGGGGCTTTATGTTGAATTTTGTTACATCTTATGCTCTAGTTTAAATTCGTGATTCAAATAGATAATCGAAAGAGCCTCTTGAATTATTAATCGAACTAGAAAATAGGGAAATATCCGTGAGTAGTTACCTTTTAGACCATAACCATTATTTTATTCGTTGCAATTGTTTATCGTGCTTCAATTAGATTAATGACTGAATTTAATGTTTAATCGAAAGAGGAACGTTAACTTCAAGTATAATCTGATTAACTGTTGGATTTGTGATAATCAACAGTATTGTAGAGTGAACTAACTCAAGAATTGAATCCCGAGTCAATTATCTTGCACCTGTCTAGTCAATTATCCTTATCTCTCTTATTGATATTTCTTTGTTGCTCATCTGATGTCTTTTATGATCAATTGCTAATTGATTAATTATTAGTAGCTAATCATAGTTGATAATCATTAAATCAAGTGTTAATTTTCCTGGATAGCAATTAATTAAAGATTATTCGAACACTGTTTAAATCCAATCTCTGTGAAAATGATAATTGAACTATACTATTTTTGACCAGCGAGCATTAATTTCGTATTATGTTTTGCGCTCATCACAAAACTATGAGTAAGAAAAAAGAAAAAGAAAAAGAAAAAGAGGAAAAATTACCAAAGATAAAAGATTTCTGATGTGGCTCTGACATAGTTTTGACGTGGTGCGCGTGTGTAAAACACCTCAAATTGTGAGTCTGGTATTAGTGCTTCAGGGGGGAAATAATTCACTTCAAATATATTTAGAGGGGGGGGGGGAGGGGTAAAAGAACACCTGTTTAATTTAAGTGTTCAACCGAGTTTTCGTAACAAGTTCAGGGGACTTTATGTATTTTCCCTAATTTTAATATTGTTAATGGCATCTGCCTCCTGTTTGGATCAACAATTGCATATCACATGAAGGGGCGTATGTAGTATACTAATACTGGTTCAATTGAACCCATAACTTTTAACGCGGAGTAAAAATTTCTATATAAAAATTTATTAAAATTGCAAATATAGTAGATATGAGCCCATAACTTTAACTATAATGTGTAGAATGTTACAAAGTTTAAAAGTTTAACCCATAGAGTTTAAATCCTGGAGCCGCCTAATAAGTAGGGATTTTGACTACTTATTTGCACCCTTTTACTTTTGTTTTAGTTCAAAAATACTTAAAGGTATTCCCGAAAAATGATACAATGTGCTTTCTTGCAGGATTATTGAAAAATGAGCCAACGTGATGAAATTCAACTCAAGAAGGAGTAATTTTGGACAAGGACTAAAATCAAGAAAAAAGTGGTAAAGCGGACCGCAGAATTTTGTCTACGGCCACTGAATTTGAAGGAATTTTGACAGTGCTACTTTGCAATGTGCAGACTGTACAATAATTGTGCGGCCGTAGAAGAGGAAGATCAGATAGTTATAACTTGAAGTCCATCAAGAAGTGCGGACCGCACTACTATTGTGCGGCCGCAGAAGTCCAGAGTGCGGCCACACTCAAAAATGTGCGGTCCGCAGAACCTGAAGAAGTGCGGCCGCAATTCAGAATTGTGCGGCCGCAGAAGTTCCTCCTGTAAAGCTCAGCTTCAAAGTGCGGATCGAACACAGAATTGTGCAGCCGCAGAACCTCCGAAAGCGCAATTTTGTCCGAATTTTCAGTTGTGTATAAATAGTCTTTTTTTTAAACTAGGTTAAAGAGCCATTTTTCTTTACTGGTTTTAGTAACTTTAGCTTACTTTGGTGATTAAACATTAGATTTTTGTCTTTTAAATTTTCAATATGAATTTAGTTATCATTTCTTCTTAATTCCTTCATTTTTATCTATGAGTAGCTAAGTTTCTAGCTAGGGTTGTGATCCAACCCTAGTGTGGGTACCTAATGGATATATGATTTAGGGCTTGTTTAAGATTGGGTGTGTGATATTTAGCCTATTTTTTGCTTTAGTTTAAGAATTAATGGTTGCAAACATTTATTCATGCCTAATTGACTTAGTCTCTACTTAAAAAGAAAGATGGAGTCTAGGAAAACTTGGCTAACAAGAAATTGGGGTGAACTCAAGAAATTGATAGTCTCAATTAAAGGGTTGAATCTAGAGATAGTAAAATCCAACTTGAGCATCTATCAAATGTTTGTGAATACCCATTTGGGCTTGAGAAAGCCAAATTGGGAAAACCACTCTATTATCGAGAGGTATTGAGTGGGTAATTGTGTATTGATTGCTATATTATGCCCCGACCAACGAAACTCGATCTAAAGCCCACAACCCATTACAACTTGAAAAACAACACCAAGAATATCATTCTCTAGTTTTATATTTGCAAATAATAGTTTAATTTAGAAGTAGACAAAAATAACAAAGTATGTGGAAGTGAATTTTGACCACATTATACGCTTTGTCTGAGTATATACCTAATCTCATCTAGCTCCCTGAGGAATCTATCCCGACTCCTAGTTGGGTAATTATAATTGCATCGACCGCTTCACAACCCCAATTTGAGGTGTGAAGTTGGGTGACATCAATTTTTGGCGTCGCTACCGGGGAGATTAGGGAAGAGATTCCAGCTTTAAGACAAGAACTCAATGATCCTTTTCATGAGATAAGGGAGAGGTACCGTACTATGGTGAAAGAGTGCCCGAACAATGACATAATGGATGCTATAATTCAATAAACTTTCTATAGGGGGATCAATACTACCAATCAATGCGTGGTCAACCAATTTGCCGATGGAAATTTCATGACAACACCGTATGCGGAAGCTTGTGAGATTCTTGATAAAATGGCGGATACTTCATCGGCATGGCAAAGTAGAACAAACTTTCCTCAAGGAGATCCAAATGGATTCGCTTGCATAAAGAATTACATGATCATGGACAAGCAATTGCCGAGTTGACCACCACAATGAATCAACTAGATAAAGCTCAACTTCAACAAGTACAAGGTCCCAAGCAAGTAAATTCAATGGAAGGAGTTAGTATGATGGTAAGCAAGAGAAGGCAAAAGGGTCCTCAAGTGCAAAACCGGGTTGAAAATTATGTGCAAGATGATAGTGGATTTGATCAAGATGGACAATAAAATGAACAAGAGGAGGAAGTACAATATGTGAACAACTTCCAAGGGCAAAGAAACAACAATTAAGGCCCAAAACATCAACAATGGCGACCGCAAGGAAATTGGAATTCAAGCAACCAAGGTAATTGGAACAATCAAAACAACCAAGGGAATTGGAACAATCAAAGCAATCAAGGAAATTGGAATGGTCAAAATAACCAAGGCAATTGGAGTGGCAATAATCAAGGCTATTGGGAAGGTAACAACCAAGGAGGGTGGAACAACAACAACAACCGAGGGTCAGATTTTCAAAGGCCCCCGATGTTTCAACAACAGAGAAACCCAACTCCTTATCCTTCTCAAGGTCCAAGATCTTCCAACAATGAGATGGGTCGAATTGAGAACATGTTTAAACAAATGATGGAGAAGAATGCCGACTCCGATGGTCAACTAGCCTCTCACAACTCGAAAGTTCTATTGGGCCAAATCTCGCTAGCTTTGAACACTCGTCCTAAAGGGGAACTACCAAGTGATACGGTGGTAAACCCGAAAGGTGGGAACAACACAGGACATGCCATGGTCGTTACTACAAGGAGTGGAAAAGGTGGGGATGCAACCACCTCAAGTCGAATGAAGATTGTGGATGATGAACAATTGGTACAACAAGATGGGCTGCCAAGCAATGAAGTGCATGCAAATGATGAGGTGAGAATTGATATTGAAGACAATATCGAGGATACTCAAGAAGAAGTGAACCCGTCTAGGGAGCACATAGTTGACATATCGGAATCGGTAGAGCCAAAGGCTAAGGCACAAATGCCTAGGCATCATCCTCCATATCCTCAAAGGCCTGCCAAGCAAAATGGCGAGAACCAATTCAAAAAGTTCATTGACATGATGAAGAGTTTGTCTATTAACGTGCCATTGGTTAAGGCCTTGGAGCAAATGCCGGGTTATGCCAAGTTCATGAAGGACTTGGTGATAAAGAAGAGATTGATGAATTGTGAAACTATAAAGATGACGCATCAAGTGAGTGCAATTGTGCACTCAATAGCTCAAAAATTGGAAGATCCCGGCTCTTTCACTATCCCACGTACAATTGGAAGCGTCGACTTTGCCAAAGCTTTATGTGATCTTGGGGCAAGTATCAACTTGATGCCCTATTCGGTGTTCAAAACTTTAGGAATTCGGCAGCCAAGACCCACATCCATGATGTTACAAATGGTGGATCGTACTATGAAGAGGCCATTGGGTATTATTGATGATGTGTTGGTTCGTGTTGATAAGTTCATCCTCCTGGCGGACTATGTGATTCTTGATTGTGAAGTGGACTATGAGGTGCCTATTATATTGGGTAGACCTTTCCTTGCTATGGGGAAGGCTCTTGTTAATGTGGAATCCGGTGAGCTCACCTTCCGGGTGGGTGATGAAAAGGTTATCTTCCATGTGCACATCTATGAGGCAACTGAATAGCAATGAAATTTATCGTTTGTGGACTTGATGACCGGTGTGATTATTGATGATGCTAGTGCCACAATGAATACTGAGGATACTTTGGAAGCCGTTTTGCTCAACCTTGATAATGATGAGAAGAAAGAAGGCTATGTGGAATGTGTGAATGCATTGCAAAGAATGGGGTCGTACACTTATGAACCCTGCAAGTTATCCTTGGATCTTGAAAATCGGAAGACTCCTCCAACAAAGCCCTAAATCGAGGAGCTTCCCACTTTGGAGTTAAAGCCATTGCCTCTGCATCTCAGGTATGAAAATCTTGGCCCTTGTTCTACTTTGCCGGTTATTCTTTGCTCTTGTTTGACTAATATGCAAGTAGAGTCCACATTAGAGGTGCTACAAAGGAGGAAGAGAGATATTGGATGGACATTGGCGGATATTCGGGGCATAAGCCCCGCCTTTTGCATTCACATGATTATTTTGCACGAGGGTGACAAACCCTCCATTGAACATCAAAGTAGGCTAAATGAAGCAATGCAAGAGGTGGTCAAAAAGGAGATCATAGAGTGGTGGATGTCGGGGTTGTTTACCCCATTTCCGATAGTTCGTGAACTTCCCCGGTGCAATGTGTCCAAAAGAAAGGGAGCATGACTGTGGTTACCGATGACAAGAACGAGTTGATTCCTACAAGAACGGTGACCATATGGAGAGTGTGTATGGACTATCGCAAGCTCAACAAAGTCACACGGAAAGATCATTTCCCACTTCCCTCCTTGATCAAATGCTTGATAGGTTGGCTGGTCGGGCTTTTTATTGTTTCCTCAATGGGTATTCTGGCTACAATCAAATTCTTATTGCTCTAGAGGATCAAGAAAAGACTACTTTCACTTGTCCCTATGGTACTTTCGCATTCTCGTGGATGCCATTTGGGTTATGCAATGCACTAACGACTTTTCAACGTTGCATGATGGCTATCTTCACCGACATGGTGGAGGATATTCTTGAGGTCTTCATGGATGACTTTTCCGTGGTCGGGAATTCTTTTGATGATTGCTTGAAAATTTTGGATAAGGTCTTGGCAAGATGAAAAGAGACGAACTTGGTATTGAATATCACTTCTTGGTCGAGCAAGGCATTATCCTTGGCCATAAAATTTCAAATAATGGTATTGAGGTCTACAAGGCCAAAATAGAATTGATTTCTAAACTTCTAACCCTACATCCGGGAAGGGAGTGAGGGGTTTCTTTGGTCATGCGGGGTTCTATCGCCGTTTCATGAAGGATTTTTCCAAAGTGGTGAACCCCTTGTGTATACTCTTGGAGAAGGATGCCAAATTCTATTTCAATGAGGATTGCATGAAGGCATTTGAATTACTCAAGTTCAAATTGAAAACTACTCCTTTTGAGCTCATGTGTGACATAAGTGATGTGGCAGTCGAAGGAGTTTTGGGGCAATGTATCAACAAAATATTTCATCCGGTCTACTATGCTAGTAAGACCATGAATGATGCCTAAGTCAATTACAAGGTGACCGAAAAAGATCTCCTTGCTATTGTATTTGCTGTGGATAAGTTCCGCCCATACTTGATGGGTACAAAGGTGACTGTCCACACCGATCATGCGGCGCTTTGTAATTAATGAGCAAGAAGGATTCAAAGGCGAGGTTGATGCGGTGGGTGCTTTTATTGCAAGACTTCGATCTAGAAATCCAAGACCGCAAAGGTAGTGAAAATTAAGCGGCGGACCACTTGTCTCGATTGGAGGAGGAGGGGAGGCCACATAACGGCCTTGAGATCAATGATTCCTTACCCGACGAGCAACTTTTAGCCATTTCAATGACCGAGATGCCATCATTTGCTGATTTAGGAAATTATCTTGTGAGTGGCATTGTACTGAATGAGTTGTCTTCACACCAAAGGAAGAAGCTCAAACGGGATTGCCTTGAATATTATTGGGATGAATCGTACCTCTTCCGGATTTGTACCGATGGTGTGATTCGAAGATGTGTGCCAAAGGAGGAACAAGTGGAAATTCTTAAGTCTTTCCACTCTTCACCATATGGTGGTCACCATGGTAGAGCTAGAATGGCGGCAAAAATGTTGAGTTGTGGATTCTATTTGCCTACTCTCTACAAGGATGCTAGTGATCTAGTCAAGCGTTGTGATGAATGTCAAAGGGCCGATGGGATTTCAAAGAAAAACGAAATGTCTCTCACCACCATTTTGGAGATAGATATTTTTGATGTGTGGGATATTGATTTCATGGGTCCGTTTGTGAGCTCTTGTGGAAACACCTACATTCTAGTCGCGGTTGATTATGTGTCTAAATGGGTTGAGGGCGTTGCTTTTCCCAACAATTAAGCGAGAAGTGTGGTGGAATTTTTGAAGAAGAACATCTTTACAAGATTTGGTACTCCCAGGGCTATCATAAGTGATGGAGGTTCGCATTTTTGCAACAAGGTTTTTGATACCTTACGCTCCAAGTATGTTGTCACTCATAAAGTCTAGACCCCCTATCACCCTAAAGCAAGTGGTCAAGTGGAAGTATCCAATAGGGAGATAAAGAGTATTTTGTCAAAGACAGTAAATGTCCATCGGACGGATTGGTCAAGAAAACTTGATGATGCTTTATGGGCTTATAGGACGACTTACAAAACACCGATTGGGATGTCTCCATACCGGTTGGTGTTCAGGAAATCTTGTCATCTTCTGGTGGAACTTGAGCATAAGGCCATGTGGGATTTGAAGAAGTTGAACCTTGAATGGGATGTTGCCGCCAACTTAAGGGTGACATAATTGAATGAGCTAGATGAATTCCGGTACCATGCATATACAAGTTCATCCTTATACAAGGAAAATGATAGGTTACAAGTACATTGGTTTTAAGTACTTTACATTATATTTTGATGATCCAAACTCACTATCTGGAACCAGATAAGGAACCTGTTACACATTTACAAGACCTCAAAATCACAAGGTTCCAGGTTGGGATTCAGCGTGGAATATGATTCAACTCTTTAGAGTGGAAAGAATAGCTGAGGGAACAGGTCCCTACAAATTCCCGAGGAGACTGTACGAAGTTAACTCTCCAGCTGAAAAGTTGTTGCCTGCACACGTTACAGTGCAGGAACAGTGGTGCAGTCAACTTTCCAGGGAAGACTTTTTACCTACGTTGCTTGCATCAATGTAAGTGATGTCACACATGTATATATTCATTCAAGGGAGCTAAAACAAATCACTTGAGCATTTGACAATCTCATTCACGTGACTATCCTGCAAGCAAGTTTCAAGTGCTTCAAAAACAAAGAACAAAACAACTACAGACTAGTTCCCACATAGAGTTATTGTATGTCCTTAGTTAAGTTGTAACTTTGTAATATTTTTTTAATTGTAATTCCTGTCTAGCTTGTTTAGAAGCATTCTATAGGAACCCATTTGTAAACCTTAAACCAGTGTGTTTGAGTCTTGGCTAGAGTTAGTCATGTTGTAAAGTCTTTGTAATAGAGTTATTACAAAGTGGCTTGTAATAGAGTATTACAAGTTAGTGAGGGATTAAGAGGTTATTTCCTAGGTTGCATAGGTTGTAATCTAAAAGTTTCTCAATAGTGAAGTTGAAATCCTAGAAGGGTAGGTCGAGGTTTTTAATCCCGTTGAGCTGGGAATTTTCCACGTAAAATTCCTCCTGCCATTTAATTACTGTTGTGTGTGTGTGTGATGAAACCTGGTTCTCTATAGAGTTTGGTGGACCCTTATATTCTATCAATTGGTATTAGAGCAGGTTCTTTCTATCAGGTTAACACCTAGAAAGGATCCTCATGGCTGCTCCTCCAAACTTCGAAGAAGGCCAGTCTACTTACAGACCACCTAGGTTCAGTTGATAGTATTATGGATGGTGGAAAACTAGAATGCATGACTTCATCATGGCTGAAGATTCTGAGCTATGGGATGTCTTATGTGATGGACCATTTGTTCCTACCAAAAACCTTGGCGACCCACTAGTAGTCATTCCGAAGACAAGGAAAGAATTTAACGATGCAGATAGAAAGGCCATAGAGAAGAACTTTCGTGCTAAGAAAATTCTAGTGTGTGGTATTGGACCTGATGAATACAATAAGATATCAACATGTCACTCAGCCAAAGAAATCTGGGAAGCCCTTCAGACAGCTCACGAAGGAACAACACAGGTCAAGCAATCCAAAATCGACATGCTCACAATTGAATACGAGCTCTTCAGGATGCAAGACAATGAATATGTCCAAGAAATGCATACCCAGTTCACCTCAATCATTAATGAGCTTCACTCCCGGTGAAACAATTCCGAGGAACTAGCTGGTTAAAAAAATCCTAAGCATGCTACCCAGTTCTTGGGAAAGCAAAATGAACGCCATTAAAGAGGCGAAAGACTTGCAGGAGCTAACGATTGATGAGCTTGTTGGCAATCCAAAAACATATGAAATGAAGAAGAAGAAAGATAGTGAAATAAGAGAGCCCAAGAAGGATAAGAACTTGGTCCTCAAAATAGAAAATAAGGAGTCAAGTGGTGCAGATGGTGATGTGGCATACCTAACAAGAAGATTCCAGAAGATGGTTCTCAGGAATGGAGACATTCCAAAAAGGGGGAAGTTCTAGCAAGCCAAAGAATTATGACCTCTATCATTAATGTGTCAACACAAGACATTTCATCAAGGATTTCCCTCTCCTAAAGCAGGATCAGTACAAGAACAACTCTGACAAAGCAGCCAAAAGGAACCTGGTTCCTGACAGACGCTTCAATAGAAAAAACGTCGCTGACAATGTCGTGAGACAAGCTCTTGCTACATGGAGAGATTCTTCAAGTGATTTGAAGAAGTTGATGAACCAGTTAACAGCTCTATGATGGCAATAAAAAGTGAATCAATCGAGTATGACTCAACTTTTGCTTTGACGGCCCGGTCTGATGATGAAGATGAAGATGATGATGAGGTAAATTTTCTGGATGTTCAGAGAAATCTGAAATCTTACTCTCCTAAGAAACTCTTGTCTTTGGCAAATATGCTAATTGACGCTTATCATAGTCTTATAAATGACAGAGATATCTTAACAGTTGAACTAAGATAAGCAGAACAGTCTAGAGATGACCTAGTAATAGTTGTAGTTGATCTAAGAGAGTCAATTGAGAACTTGAAGAAATAAAGAAACGTCTTAAAGAAAAGGACTGAAAATGCAGAACAAGAAAGAGATGACCTTCTAGTGGTAGTAATGAACTTGAAGGAAACCATTGGGAAACCTACAATGGAAAGTAAGGCTGAAATTATCAAAAAGGAAAGGAAGTTGCAAGCGAGGCACACATTAAGATTGAAAATGAGCCAAATTCAGTGTAGTTTAGTATGTGTGCTGAGCTTGAGAAAAACAAACAACTTCGGGAAGAACTAGGTAGAGTGAAGAGTGATCTTGAAAAATCACTCTAGTGGACCTAGTCCTCTGATGCTATCACTGCCATGTACTTCAACAATGGGGGAAACAGGCAGGGGATTGGGTTCCAAAGGGAAAAGATCGCTTGCAACCCTCATAGCAAGTACGTTACTGTACCTGACAGTTGGCATTGCAGCCACTGTAGTAACAATGGGAACCTTAAAGAAAACTGTAAGGCTAGATATCAGTCACAGGAGAAAAACAAATCCTTTGCTGAAAAAGTAACTACTAGTACTAAAAATGCTTAATGCCTGCATGGACCAAAAGGTCTCTTATTCACCCCTTTCCTCATTACAAGGGACCCAAATTGGCTTGGTTTCCTAAAGCTAATGCAGGGAATAGTGAAAGGAAGCAGCCTACAATGGTACATGGATAGTGGCTGCTCAAAGCATATGACTGGAAGTACAAATGAATTCCTTTCACTAAAGGCCCTGCAAGGAGGGAGTGTGTCCTTTGGGAATGGAAAGAGGGGATACATTCTAGGAGTTGGAAGGATTGGGAAGTCTCCCTCTCACTCAATCAAAAATGTGTACTACGTGAACGGATTATAGTACAGCTTACTAAGCGTTTCCCAAATTTATGACAAGGGAAACAAGGTGGAATTTATGTCAAAAATCACTACATTTAGAAACCTGGTGACGGGTGAGGTGGTACTAGTGGCAAAAAGATACAAGAATATCTATGTAACTAATTTTGAGTCAGTGAAGAATGGTGATCTAAGCTGCCTAAGCGATGTTGATGATGATACTGAGCTGTGGCATAGGAGGCTAGGTCACGCAAGCTTCGCGTTGTTAAACAAATTAGTAAGGAAGGACTGGGTTCGTGGTCTGCCCAAATCAATCTTCAAGGATCACAAAGTGTATGATGTATGTGTAAAAGGGAAGCAAGTCAGATCTTCGTTCAAGCCCAAAAAGGAAGTCAGCACCACAAGGCCACTTGATCTCCTTTATATGGATCTATGTGGACCTATGAGGGTGCCAAGCAGAGGAGGAAAGAAGTACATCTTTGTAATAGTTGATGAGTATTCCAGATTCACCTGGACCTTATTCCTTAGGACCAAAGATGAAATCTTTGAAGTGTTTGTTGCCTTTGTCAAAAAGATCCAAGTGAAGATGGGTAATAAAGTAGCTTGCATCAGGTCTGATCATGGGACGGAGTTTGACAATGTCAAGTTCGATGAGTTCTGCACTAAAAATTGCATCACTCACAATTTTTCTGCTCCAAGAACACCTCAACAAAATGGTGTTGTGGAGAGGAAGAATAGAACTCTTGAAGACATGGCAAGAACAATGCTAATTGACGGTGGCATCACAAAGTATTTCTGGGCAGAAGCTGTCAATACTGCGTGCTACTTGGTAAACGGGTGCATGATCAGATCTCTTCCGAAGAAAACTCCATATGAACTGCTGTGGAAGGAAGCCCAAGCTGACACATCTAAGAACTTTTGGGTGTAAATGCTTTGTTCATAACAATGGAAAGGAAGCTCTTGGGAAGTTCAATGCCAAAAGTGATGAAGGAATCTTTCTGGGATACTTATCTCAAACCAAAGCTTACAAGGTTTACAACAAAAGGACCCAATGTGTAGAAGAAAACATTCATGTGATCTTTGATGAAGCTCACCTCTCCTGTGAAAAGGACAGACATATTGATCAAGATGGAGAGCCCTTATCAGTGCCAGGTGAAATAATTGACATGGCAAATGGAAAGGAAGACATGATGAGCCATGTCAAGGAATCCAGTGAAGAAGATGCAAATACATCTCTATCAATTGGAGAGGAACCTTGTCCCCCAATTACAACAATTGAAGCTGAAAACAGAGTTGTTGATGCAGTCCAAGGAACTCCACTCTGTGAAGTAATAAGCACTCAAGAATCCCAGTCAGATATGCTTGGTTATTCTACCAATGAGACTCAGGCACCAAATTGGAGGTTCAAAAGTTCACATCCTCTTGACAACACAATCACTCTGATTGACTCAGGAGTTCAAACCAGATCAAAATCAAGAAACTCACTTGCCTTCTCAGCTTTTCTTTACCAGATAGAGCCCAAAAATATAAAAGAAGTGTTCAAAGATGCAGACTGGATCACAGCTATGCAAGAGGAGCTACATCAATTTTAATGGAACAAGGTATGGAACCTGGTTCCTCGACCTGTTAATCGAACCATTATAGGAACCAGGTGGGTATTTAGAAACAAACTCAATAAGTTTGGAAATAAAACAAGAAACAAGGCAAGGCTTGTGGTTCAAGGCTACAATCAGGAAGAAGGGATTGATTATGATGAAACATTTGCCCCTGTAGCTCGAATGGAAGCCAGTAGAATTCTGGTTGCCTTTACATCTTATAAGGAGTTCACACTGTTCCAAATGGATGTCAAAAGTGCATTTCTAAATGGCTCTCTAAAAGAAGAAGTCTATGTCAAGCAACCTCCTGTTTTGAGTGTCACGAACACACTGATCATGTGTTTAAACTAGATAAGGCATTGTACGGGTTAAAACAGGCTCCCGTGCTTGGTATAAAAGGCTGTAAAAATTCCTTCTAGAAAATGGTTTTGCAAGAGTGAAGATTGACAATACTTTTTTTTAAAGAAACGAGGGAGGAACCCACTCATTATTCAGGTGCATGTTGATGATATCATCTTTGGATCCACAGCTGACTCTCTCTACGAAGAATTTGCTAAACTCGTGGGGAGTGAATTTGATATGAGTATGATGGGAGAACTGAATTTCTTCCTAGGACTTCAATTGAAACAATCAAAGAAGCGAACATTGATAAGTCAACAAAAGTACATCAAGGAGCTGCTGAAAACGTTTGATATGGAAGCCTCAAAAGTTATTGACACGCCCATTGCAATAGCTACTCATCTAGACATGGATTAACCTGGTTCCCATGTAAACCAAACCATGTATAGAGGGACCATAGGGTCACTGTTATATCTCATTACAAGCAGACCATACATTGTTTTTAGCGTGGTCTTTGTGCAAGGTTTTAATGAAATCCAAAGGAATCTCATCTGAAGGCTTCCAAGAGAATACTGAGATATCTCAAAGGAACATAGGACCTGGTCCTCTATTTTCCCTCAGGAGACAGCTTTGATCTTATTGGGTATGCTGACGCTGATTGTGCTTAATATCTGGTGGACAAGAAAAGCACATTTGGGACGGCACACTTCCTGGGTTCCTGCTTAATCTCATGGGGTACAAGGAAGCAGAACTCTGTGGCACTTTCAACTACAGAAGCCGAATATGTAGCAGTTGCATTTTGTTGTGCTCAACTTCTGTGGATCAAGCAACAATTGGAAGATTTTGGAGTATTCTCAAACTGTGTGCCTCTTTTATGTGATAATACTAGTGCACTCAACATGACAAAAAATCCAGTTCAACATAAGAGGACCAAGCACATTGATGTACGTCACCACTTCCTCAGAGACAATGTTGAGAAAGGGCTTATATGCATGAAATTCTGCAGCACTGAAGACCAAATTGCAGATATATTTACCAAAGCCCTGAGCAGAGAACACTTCGAGCAAAATTGTCTAGCATTGGGGTTGATAAAACCCAATTAAGAATATGGTCCCTTAATGATGGGCTATGAAAGAAAGGTTCGGGTAAACTTAGCTAAACTGTGTTTTCTGGCAAAGTCTAACTCATCTCTGTACCGTTAAAGGTAGACACGCTTTATGACTACAGAGCAAATAAGAATTTGAGGTTGTATACACTGGTAAAATGGTAAAGCTTACAGACAAGAGATCAGTCAGGGAACCTGGTTCTCCTGACGCGGGTTAGTAGTTTCTATGTTCTCTCATGCACAATTCTGAGCAATTAAAACAAGTGCCACATCATCAGCATGTCAACTCTTAGTTGCATCTTTCAAACCCAAATGCCTCACCAGCTATAAATCGACCCATCTCCCTAAAACCTACAGCCCTTTTTCTAACCAACCCCTCTGTCATCAAAAATACATCTATCCATGTCACCGCACTTAACACATCAACACTTCTCAACCTGTTTCCTATTCATTCTCTCTTCAGTTCACCAAATCTTCTCTTCTTCTCACCATGGCTGAAGATCAAGAAATCTCTAGTACTATCGAGTCCTCACCAGTCAAAATACCAGCGCCAGACTCTCCTCCTCACACTACTGATAACCAAAACCCTAGAACAGAGTCACCCCCACACTCCATCTCGTCTCCTACCCATTCGAGTTTCTGCTCTCACAAGAATCACCAAGCATCAACTCTCGCAAGAGGTGTTGCCCAGAGCTCGTCTCTTACCTCGCCAGAAAAGAGGGATGTCACGAATATTGCTGAGAATGAAGAAAAATGAAAAATATCAAGTTCTGCTATAGAAGAAAATTCAAAAGTAGACTAGGTTGCGGGAAATAAAGTCATCTACTCAACAATGACTACTCCCGAACCCCGGTCCACAGGTGCCTCTCCTACTTCTCCTGAGATTCTCATGAATCTTCAAGAAAAGGAAGCAATCGAAAATATGTTGTCCATCACCAATAAAGGGGTTTTTGTCGGAGGAAGTGAGGATGGTCCTAAGATTCAGGGGGAAGAATCTGAGCCTGTTGGAGAGGATAATAAGGTTGGGCTTAATACTACTGGGGAACCTGTTGGAGGACCTGATCCGCCTTTGGAGGATCCAACTCCGGGTCCTACTCAGGAACCCAGGGCAGTACTGACCTTGCTCCCTCTCCTCATTTAGATGTTGAGCCTCTAAGTATCATCATGTCTGAGACAGGTCCTGTGTCTGAAAATCAAAAGGAGGACAATGAAGAAGATTCTGATGACCTACCAATTGCCAGTATGCCTAGGCGTAGAGTAGCTATTGGTGGAGAGCCCACTCCTAAACGACCTATAACAAGGTTGCAGAAGAAGGAGGCTCTTGACTCCGCTCTTAAGAACAGTCAGACTAAATCAAGGAGAAGAAAATTAGAGAAAAATGGCAAAGTTGTAAATGAGAAGATAGTGCCGGTTTTGAGTGTGGATGAAGAAGAAGCAGAGGAACCTAGTACGTGACTAGGAAGTTGTCACAAAAGCATGGTCTTCTCAAACCAAAAGGGGAATCTTCTGTGACTCCTAACTAATAGACTCTGCCTTGCTGGGATCTATTCTTGGTGTGCCCACTGAAGGGATATCTAATGTTCAAGGAGCTTGCACTCAGAACTTCAGAAATGCAATCTTGAAGGACAGAGAAGTTCAGCAGGGGGAACGGGTTCAGAAGAAGGCCCTCCTTCCTGTCTACCAACTGCTATTTGAGATGGTAAACAAAGTGTCGCTCCCTCGAGCTGCGCAAAGATCCATCACCTATCGTGCAGACCTGTTCCTCATGGAAGAACTGGATGACTTTACTACCATCAATCTACCTGGAATCATGACAGAGCACATGAACAAAATGGCTGATTTTAAAGATGGTAATCATGGGCTGCCATATGGGTTCCTTCTTACTATGGTCTTTGAGAACTTCAAGGTTCCTCTCGGACAAGTTAAAGTGGGTGCCAAGAAGCAAACTTTTTCAAAAAGCACTCTTGAAAAATGTGAGTGTATAGGAAAATTTGAAGGGGTTGCAAGCACTTCTACTATTTCTTAGTTAATCAATGCTCAAAACAGTGCTACTACTGAGATAAGGCAATTGAAAGCACGGAATGCTATCCTTGAGACTCAGATAAGTCGGCTGCAAGAGGCACCTTGTTCCAATCACTCTCGGAGCGAAGAGGTTGCTCTACTGACAAAGGATAACACTGAGCTCAAAAAACAAGTGGAGGACCTAAAAGAAAGACTGCTCAATGAGCAAATGTCAGCAAATGCTCGAATGGATTTAGTCCTCCAAACAATTTCCTCTACGTCCAAACCTTCTCCTCCCAGTGCTTCTTAAATTATGTCCCCCAGTGTCCAGTCTCTCCGTGTTAGTTCTTATGATGATAACTTGTGGTAGTTTTGTTACTTGTTCTAATGTGTGCATGTGGTAGTAACATTAACACTGCTCCTGTTGTAAAATCCAAAACTATGTTAATGTAAGCTTTTCCCTTGTTGTTATTTGTACTGTGCTTTTATGCTCTGTTCTTAATCATGACTGTGTGCATACAAGTGGCATGAGTTAACTTAAAACTAGACTTCCTTCGTGCTAACCTGTTTATGATCCTTTTATGATGCCAAAGGGGGAAAAATAATTGTACTGATTAAGGGGGAATGCAGAGCTTCAAGGGAAACTTAATGTCATTCCGGTTCACAATCTAGCTCTTTATGGCTCTTTGTAGGATTAACAATTATAAGTTTCTCATCATCAAAATGGGGGAAATTGATAGGTTACAAGTACTTTGGTTATAATTATTTTACTTTATGTTTTGATGATCTAACAAACTTACAATCCAGAACCAGATAAGGAACTTGTTACACATTTACAAGACCTCAACATCATAAGGTTCTAGGTTGGGATTCAGTGTGGAATATTATTCAACTCTTCAGAGTGGAAGGAGTAGCTAAGGGAACAGGTCCCTACCAGTTCCCGAGGAGATTGTACAAAGTCAACTCTCCAGCTGGAAAGTTGCTGCCTGCACACGCTACGGTGCAGGAACAGTGCTGCAATCAACTTTCCAGGGAAGACTTTTTACCTACCTTTCTTGCATCATTATAAGTGATGTCTCACATGTATATATACATTCAAGGGAGGTAAAAAAATCACTTGAACATTTGGAAAGCTCAGTCACGTGACTATCCTGCAAGCAAGTTTCAAGTGCTTCAAGAACAAAGAACAAAACAACTACGGACTAGTTCCCACATAGAGTTATTGTATGTCCTTAGTTGAGTTGCAACTTTGTAATAGTTCTTTAATTGTAATTCTTATCTAGCTTGTTTAGAAGCATTCTATAGGAACCCATTTGTAAATCTTAAACCAGTGTGTTTGAGTCTTGGCTAGAGTTAGTCATGTTGTAAAGTCTTTGTAATAGAGTTATTACAAAGCGGCTTGTAATAGAGTATTACAAGTTACTGATGGTTTAAGAGGTTAATTCCTAGGTTGCATAGGTTTTAATCTAAAAGTTGTTCAGTAGTGAAGTTGAAATCCTACAAGGGTAGGTCGTGGTTTTTAATCCCGTTGAGCTGGGAGTTTTCCACGTAAAATTCCTCTTGTCATTTAATTACTACTGTGTGTGTGTGTGTGTGTGTTGTTGGACCTGATAGAGAACCTGGTTCCCTATAGAGTTTAGTGGACCCTTATATTCTATCAGAAAAGATGAAGTACCTCCATGACAAGTACATTCGAAACAAGGAGTTTGAAGTAGGTGATCTTGTGTTATTGCTCAATTCTCGGTTACGGATATTTCCGGGAAAGTTGAAGTCAAAATGGAGTGGCCCGTTTGAAGTTGTTAGTGTGACACCATTTGGTGCATTGGACTTGACAAATAAGAATGATGAATTATTTAGAGTCAATGGGCACCGGGTGAAGCACTATCTCGGAAAAGTTGATGATGGTCATGTCGTGGCGATTCTCCATTTCAAGTGATTGGTAATCTGCGTCGTACCATGACGTTAAATCAGGTGCTTCTTGGGAGGATACCCATGTGTCTTTTTCTTTATCTTTTTCTTCTTCTTTAGATAGGTATTTTTTGTGCTAACAAGTGTTGAAGTGTATGCAGGAATGAGTGTGCTTTGTAGGGACTGTGCCCAGAAAAATTGGCTATGTGTTGAAAAAGTGCGGACCGCACAATCTTATATGCCACAGCAGATAGGAATCTGCGGCTGCACAATTCATTGTGCGGCCGCACAATTAGAGACCCAAAAGTGCACTCTCTGAAGTTTAGAATAGCAGAGAAATGGCCATCCTGCGGCCGCACTCACTCTCAGCTAGGTTCAGGTAAAGAGTGTGTAACGCAATCAAAATTGTGCGGCTACACTCAGCTGCATTTTTAACCTAATTTGGTCAACCTATAAATGGGTCCTCAAAGCATTATCCACAACTTTACACAATATGAGCTCTTGATACCTAAGCAAGCACATTGCACACAAATTGTTTCACACTCCACTTTCATTTCATCAGTCTAGATTCTTCCTTGCATCTTCATCACTGGTATCTTCAGTTCATGTTTAGATTTTTCAATTTTCCTTAGTTTTTTTCTTCAGTAGTATAGTTATTTTTAGGCTTAAAATTTCAAATGTTCTTAATGTGTGCTTAAAAGTGTGTGGGTAATATCATATGCATTCATTGGGGGCTGGGTAAATCATGTATCATGTTTAATTTTCCCATACCATGTCTACATTGTGCAAAAATTTGAAAAACCTAAGTCAGTGCCGTATGATTTTAAATTGTGCAGCCGCACATGAAATTGTATTGTCCGTAGATACTGAGTTAGGCCATAATACCGAGCATTCAATGTGCGGACCGCACTCAAAATTGAGTGGTTCGCAGAAAATTGTGTGGTTCCCACAAATTGTGTGGTCCGCATAAAAAGGTTTGCGACCGCACTTCGAAACATCAGAGAACCAGTAGTCTGAACCTGGTTTTGCGTGACAGCAATCAAAATTGTGCGGTCCGCACTTTAGTGTGCGACCGCACTATAAAATTGTGCGGTCCGCACAAGGCAGCCTGCGACTGCACTTAATATTGTGATGTCTGCACTTTCACTTCTGTGAACTGTTTTTTCTTTTTGCAACTATTAACTGCTTCTGGACTTTAACTAACCTATTTTTTTTGTATTGCATACAATGGTTCGATCACGAGGTAGAAGTGATACATCTAAAGGGAGGGGTGAACCCTCCCGAGGCCAAGATAAGGGTACTCAATCTTAGGGAGTGCAGAAGAAAGAATCAACCAAAAAGCAAACCACGGGGAGAGGTAGGGCCACAGAGCCTTCAGAATCAAGCTCGTACGTCCTGTCTAGGGAAGCCTCCGAGGGAAACTCAATGGAGGAACAACCTGAGGCTCAGTCCCAACCATCACAATTCACTGGGAGATACTAACTCCACGACGAACCATCCACCACACCAAGTTCTTCTGAGGGTTCAGATGCCGGCAGCCAGGGTCAAAACCCTCATCTACACACATTCCGCCTGCACCGGTTGTAGTAGATGATGACGATGATGTTCCTGATAATGGTAGAGGAGGTGACACTAGATTAGGCGGCTAAAGAGGTCGAAAAAGAAGAAGATATGGGAAGATATATTTGTGAGCTTGACAGCCTTCACAAGGTTCAGAGAATGGTGGCCCCAGAGATCACTCACCTTGAGCGGCAACTATTAAAGGACTTGGATAAATACAATCCAATTGTCCTTAAGCAGTTTAGGAAGCGCAACGAGTGGATGTGGTTCACCTAGAGTGTTATGGATGCCAAGGAGCACTTGGTACAGAAGTTCTATGCCAATGTGGAACACATCAAGAAAGGTACCAAAGTGAGGAATATGAAGGTCAGATTCGATCAATGCACTCTGAACACTTACATGGGATTCGAGGAGGTAGAGGTAGTCCAGTACATGGAGAAGCTTTCTATGGGTGATGCAGCTCGCCCTTAGCTAGCAGAGATCTTCACAGCTCCAAGACCACCACCACCATGGATCACAGCGGGGGTTTCCAATGCATGGGCCACCCTCAATTTTGAAGCAAAAGGGTGGCAAACTTTTGTGTGCAGCCGGATAGACCTAAGCCGGAATGAGAATAATCTTCAACTCCCCGGAGCAGTTTTGGTGGCATCTATCATGGCCGGGTACCCAATCAATGTGGGTGCCATCATGTCGGCCAACATGTCAGTGGTTGTCCGAAAAAGTGAAAGCTCCTATCCATATCCCAACACCCTGACAGAATACCTTATGGATGCAAAGGTGGAGCCGAGGAGCTTTGATACAAAGGTGTGGGCCAAAAAGCCCTTCTCATGGTACTCTTTGCAAGGTCTAGGAAACCGAAAGTTCAAGGGTAGGGCAATTTCCACCGGCGGTCAGTCTGATAAGCCATCAGTGGTGGTTACAGATTTAGCTGCTGAGCCTTCTACAGCTCTTATGCCTTCTACAGTTGCCATGCCTTCCACAGCAGCCGGTTATTCCACCGAGACAGCTGACATTCCACCACCTCCATTTTGTAGACCATCTGCATCAGTACTAGTGCCTGCCTCATCCACATATCCACTCACTGCGCTGCGAGTCTCCCAAACATTAGTGACTCTCAACAACTAGATGCAGACAACTACTCCAAAGATGTCCGACATATCAAGTGCTGTTGCATCATAGTTTTTTGCCCCAGCAGCACCACAGGTACCTCCGTTAGTGGAAAACATTGAAGAACATCCTAGAAAATCAGAAGACCATCATGGATACATTGGTGGCGCATGGGGTAGCTATTGAGGAGTTGGGCAAACAGGTGAAGAAGATGCGGGAATCTCAGGCTTCGAAGAAACCAGTGGATAGATTGAGAAAAGAAGCGGCAGAGATAGCATCCACTTGGGATAAACCACTTGATCTGCTGATGCAGTCAGCACCATCAGTACCTGAGGCATCAGAGGCAGTAGATGGCCAGTCTAAGGAGCCAGACCTTGCTACCCACACTGCTGAGGAGGTGCTTCAGATGTTCACCAACCTTGTTATTACCCGAGCAGAGGATGATGAGATCTAGTTGGAGGAGCCCGAGGGTGCTGATGATGCCATGCATACTAAGACCACATAGGGAATTCTCCTCACTTGCTACCCTTCTTTATTCTAATATTTGTTAAATATTGAGGACAATGCTTACTCTTATTCAGGGGAGTGGTCTATTTTGGTTGGTTTGATATGACATTAGCCTGTAATAACTTTAATACTCTTTTTCTTTTATCTTTATTCTCTCTTTCATTATGTATATATTCCTCCCTCTCTTTTGATGCATATATTCTATTCCCCTCGATTTGTATATTCATTTATCTCACTTTCAGTAGTTTATTTCATAACTTCTTTAGTTTGTTTTTCATAGTAGCATGACTTTTTATTTACTTTAATAGCTTCCTATTGATTTGGTAGCTTGTTTTTATGTTTAAGTGAGCAATAAGCCTTTGGTTTTCTTAATACCATGGTTCTTTCCAAAGGTGCATTTCGTGTGAACCGGGTGGCTCTTCCCAACGATGGATGGCGTGACAACCTTCTTAAGGGATTGAGTCCGTTTTTTATGTTTAGGTAAAAATAGTAGTATTAATTAATAAAAAGGGTGAAGCATTCTTCACGTGGTACCAACACATTTAACTACATAAACAAGCTCTTGGCAAGAAATAGCTCTAATGAGTGACCTTTAGTTTCTTGTGTTGAGTTGAGCAATCATCGAGTGGTTTAGTTGAACCATTAGTTATTTTCAATCTTGAATATGGTTGTTGTGAGCCCTCGACTCTATCCCCTTTAACAATCCAATTCAGTGAGAGGTGAGATTTCTGTTGCAAATCCAAGTACCCGTGCGAATGGTCTAGAACTTGCCCCGAATGTATTTCTAGGAGAAATTCTATGTTTTGCTTGGCTTGAGAAGTGATTGTAGGCTCTCCTTGGCCCGCTTAAAATGTTCCATCTCCCACCAATATTTCTATCCCTAGTCAACCCATTTGAGCCTAAGACCTTTCTCATTTGATGGTCGCATTACAAGCCTTTACCCGTTTGTATAGACCCTCTCTTGGCACCCTAGCTTTCCTTAACACTATTGAGAAGTAATTGGCTAAAACATAAGTTTGGGGGAGAGACAAGGAGTTTTAAAGTGGTAGAAAGGCACAAAAAGAGAAGAAATGAAGAAAAGGAAAGGCAATGAAAAAGAATGAATGAACAAAAGAAAAATGCAAAAAGAAAGTGAATAAAGTGAAGAGTTGAGGGGATTCAAAGAAAAGCAATGATGAAAAGCATGGAGAAAACAAAGAAGGAAAAAATGAACATCATCACTGAGAAGAGTGATGTTAATTCTATCTAGCTCCCCAAAGGAAAAAGATAATGACTCAAAGAGTCGGCAAAACATGAGCCAAAAAGAGAAAAATGGAGTTCTTAAGAAAAGATCAACCCGTTTATATTCCAACATTCCGTACCCTTGTCTAATAAGCCTTCATTACATTCCAAAAAAGCCCTACGTGATTTCAAGACGAGTGAACTCACATTAGTGGTGATTTACTTGAGGGGCAAGCATATGGTACTTAGAGTCGTACTTGTGACATTCTTTTAAGAGAGATGAGCGAACTTTTCACAAATCCTTGAATTGTGTTTTACATTCTTAAGTGAGATATGCTAACGGAGAGTAGAGGAGGAGGAGTTTGGGATCAACAACCACCTACATGAAAGATCTAGCTTCCTTGATGAATAAGTCAACTCTTGATGCTCTAGTGTCATATTAGAACTATTGTACTTAAAAAGTAAAATCATTGCCTTGTTGATAATTATAAGTGTTGTGGGTAAATGTTGGTCCCAATTGATGTGTGTTTGATTCACCTTAGGCTAGCTAAATTAGCTCTTTTCTTGTGAAGGTGGGCATTACCTTATTTCTTGAGGACAAGCAAAAGCTTAAGTTTGGGGGAGTTGATAAGTGGGGATTTTGACTACTTATTTGCACCCTTTTACTTTCGTTTTAGCTCAAAAATGCTTAAAGGTATTCCCCAGAACTGATACAATGTGCTTTCTTGCATGAGTATTGGAAAATGAGCCAACGTGATGAAATTCAACTCAAGAAGGAGTATTTTTGGACAAGGACTAAAATCAAGGAAAAAGTGGCAAAGTGCAGACCATAGAATTTTGTCTGCGACTGCAGAATATAGAGAAATTTTGATAGTGCTACTTTGCAATGTGCGGACCGCACAATAATTGTGTGGCCGCAGAAGAGGAAGATCAGAGGGTTCTAACTTGAAGTCCTTCGAGAAGTGCACACCGCACTATTATTGTGCGGCCGTAGAAGTTCAGAGTGTGGCCGCACTCAGAAATGTGTAATCCGTAGAACCTGAAGAAGTGCGGCCGCAATTCAGAATTGTGCGGCCGCAGAAGTCCCTCCTGTCAAGCTCAGCTTCAAAGTGCGGACCACATATAGAATTATACGACCGCAAAACCTCCGAAAGGGTAATTTTGTCCGAAATTGTCAGCTGTGTATAAATAGTCATTTTTTTTTCAAAATTGGGTTAAGTTTGAACTTCAGAAAGTAGAGAGCCATTTTTCTTTACTGGTTTTTGTAACTTTAGCTTACTTTAGTGATTACACATTGGATTTTTGTCTTTTAGTTTTACAATATGAGTTTAATTATTATTTCTTCTTTAATTTCTTCATTTTTATCTATGAGTAGCTAAATTTCTAGCTAGGATTGTGACCCAACCCTAGTGTGGGTACCTAATAGGTGTTTGATTCAGGGCTTGTTTAAGGTTGAGTGTGTGATATTTAGCCTTGTTCTTGCTTTAATTTAAGAATTAATGGTTGCAAACATTGATTCATGCCTAATTGACTTAGTCTCTACTTGAGAAAGAGAGATGGAGTCTAGGAAAACTTGGCTAACAAGAAATCGGGGTGAACTCAAGAAATTGATAGTCCCAATTAAAGAGTTGAATCTAGAGATAGTAAAACCCGTCTTGAGCATCTATCAACTGTTTTGTGAATTACCCATTTGGGCTTGAGAGATCCAAATTGGGAAAAATCACTCTATTACCGAGAGGCATTGAGTGGGTAATTATGTGTGATTGCTATATTACTCTCTGACCAATGAAACTCGCTCTAAAGCCCACAACCCGTTAGGAAACCACCTAGGTGGAAGTCATGGCCCTAGATCTTTTACAACTTGAAAAACAACACCAAAAATATCATTCTCTACTTTTATATTTGCAGACAATAGCTTAATTTAGAAGTAGAAAAAAAACAAAGTATGTGGAAGTATATTTTTGACACATTATACGCTTAGTCCGAGTATATACCTAATCCCATCTACGCTCCCTGAGGAATCGGTCCTGACTCCTAGTTGGGTAATTATAATTTTATCGACCGCTTAATAACCCCAATTTGAGGTGTGAACTTGGAAGACATCACCACCATTGATCACATGCATGTTTACTTGAATATGAATACAGTAGTAACATTTTTAATGGTGACAATCAGACTTTCACTTACCATGTGTGAGTAACTTATTATTATATTACCAATTATTATTATTATTATTATTATTATTATTATTATTATTATTATTATTATTATTACTATAATTATATTGTATTGTAATCTTAGTGATGTAAAAGTTTGGCCTAGGCTGTCCCTTAAAATGCCAATTTAAGTTTTTTTTAAATCTTATGTACGTGACAATGTTTTGTTCAATTTAAGTTATTTATTCTCGAGCGGAGGGGCATTCGGCTTTGTTCTCTGGTGTTGTAGATTATTTATTCCGGAGAAGAGACTCCTCACAATCAAGCGTCATGACAATACTCAAGGTTATTGCCCTTAGGTTGAAGACTATATCAGAGCCTATAGTTTCTGCATTGAATACCAAATTCGAAAGATCCATTATCACAATGGCTGAGAGAAAGCAAGCTGAAAAGCTGGGGCGGATCCAGCTTAGCAAGAGTGGGTTCTTGTGAACCAGTAACATTTCCATATACCCAATATATGTATTAAAATTTTCACTAAATATTCATAAATATTTATTGGGAACCTAGTTACTTATTGTATATTTACTTGAGTTCGTTATAGGAACTCATAAACTTCAAATCCTGGATCCGTCTCTGAAAAGATGGCTAAATTTGATCGTGTTGACAAGGAGGAGAGTTCAAGGCTAGCCCTTTTTACAATGATAGGTTTTGCATTTTACTATCAAGTAGGGGTGGCAAATTTGTTAAAAGAAAACAGTTAACCACCCATATTACCCACTAAAAATAGGTTGGATAACGTACTTTTTAAAAACGGGTCAAATATGGATAAGAACCATATGATCCATTTAGAAAATGGATAACCAATAAGTAATCAATAGATAAATGGCATGACCTAATATTACTCTAAACCAAAGGATTACAGATTCAATTGGTCCTCTACTGATTTGAGTATCATCTCCAACAATGAAAGAAGAAATTAAAAACTAGAAGAAAGAGGGAGGTTCGAGAACTAACAAAACCTATAGTAAAGACAAAAGACAAGACTCATTTTTTTCATAATCCTACATGCTAGTCTCCTGCCCATGTATATAGTAGACTCCTCCTTATGTGTCCTTCTATGTTGTTGCCTTATCTCTAACGCAATGTGCAGCATTGTACTTGGTAGGGACCACAAAGTTGCCCAGGTATTTTGGTGGACGCACTACCATCTTGTTGTGCCTCCGCCCAGTCTATCTTTTAGTGTGATTCATTACTTGCCATCCTTTTGAAGTTGAACCTTGTCCCCAAGGTTCATCTTAGGAAACTTGCGTTGGATATATGCAGTGTCTTCCCAAGTAGCCTCAGAGGACGGCAGTCCCGACCAACTAATTAAACATTGATCAACCTAATGGCCGCCTTTGGAGATTACACGATGCTGCAGAACACTCTTGGGATGCAGAGTCTTGGAAGTTGAGTGGTCTAACAAGTCAATTGGGGTGACTTGTTGGGAAGGTTGACCAATGCATTTGCGTAGAAAAGACACATGAAAGACGTTGTGTATCCTTGATGAAGCAGGAAGGTCCAACTTATAAGCAACTTCTCTAATTCGCTGAATGATTTGGAATGGACCAAAGTAGAATCTGCTTAACTTGTTGTAGCGCTGAAGTCGGATGGAGAGTTGACGATATGGTCGCAGCCTTATGTACACCCAATCACCTACTGGAAATGAAATGACGTGCCTACCTTTGTCAACTAGGAACATCATTCTATCTTGGGCTACTTTGAGATTGTCTTTGAGGAGGGCTAACGTCTCATCACGTTGGCAAAAAGATTTCACCACAGCTGGATTACTAGAGGAATCAGCCACAAATCGGATAATAGAGGGTGGAGGTCTACTATATACGACCTCAAAAGGAGTCAATTTGGCATTATTTTGAAAGGAAGTGTTGTACCAAAATTCAGCCCAAGGAAGTAGTTTAGACCAAGCAGCAGGGGTATCGGCAGCGAATCAGCGAAGGTACATTTCTCAACACTTGTTTAGAGCTTCAGTCTGGCCATCGGTTTGAGGGTGATCTGCTAATATTTTTGCTAATTGAGTACCATGGAGTCTGTTGATTTCTTCCAAAAATCAAATAAGAAAATAGGGTCCCTGTCAGTGATGATCTTGGAAGGAAACCCATGAAATTTGATATATTCTTAGATGAAGAATTCAGAAACCTTTTGAGAAGAAAAGTTAAGAGGCAGAGCAACAAAGTGGCCATACATAGAGAGTCGATCTACAATTACCAGAATCGCAGTACGACCATTGGACGAGGGTAAGCCAGTGATAAAGTCCATTGAGATTTCCTCAAAGATTGCCTCTGGGAGGGGAAGAGGTTGAAGCAACCCTCCTGGCTTCAAAGAAGAATCATTCATTTGTTGGCAGATTTGGCATTTTTGAACAAATTTCTTGATATTTGTGCACATGCTTTGCCAATAAAAATTGGATGATAATCTATGGAAGGTGCGAGCAATCCCTGAATGGCCTCTAATTTTTGAAGCATGAAATTCATGAAGCCATAGATGGCGAATATCCTGGTCCGGTGGAATTACCAACCTATTGCGATAGAATAGGAGTCCCCCGTGGAAGGAGAAGTAGGGAAGGGAAGTAGGGTCATTCTCAAGTTGACACTGAAACTCCAATAATGTAGGATCAGACTTGTTCAAAGTTTGCAACCTATCCAGTAAGGCAAATTCAGTGAAAGCAATGGAGAAAAAAATGAGAAGTAGGGATGCGGGAAAGGGCATCAGCAGCAGAATTAAGTTTTCCAGTTCTATAAATGATACCAAAGTCATAGCCAATGAGTTTGCAAAGCCATTGTTGTTGCTTAGGGGTCTAGATTACTTGATTTGTGAGGGACTTAAGAGGTTGTTGCTCCATCAAGATTAAGAATTTGCGACCCAAAAGATATTGCCGCCATTTTTGTACAACCTGAGTGATTGTGCACATTTCACGATGATAGGTCGATGCCACTTGCATGTGAGGAGAGAGTTTCTGGCTAAAGAATGCAATTGGGTGACGATCTTGAGACAACACTGCTCCTATGTCGGTACCGAAAACGTCAGTTTCCACTGAAAATATCTTTTGAAAGTTCGGCAAACATAACATTGTGACAGTGCTCAAAGCATTTTCTTAAGCAGAGAAAAGCGCCATGCTCGACCTCAGTCCACCGGAAAGTATCCTTTTTTAGAATATCTGTCAGTGGAGATGCTAATTGGGCATAGCCTTTGACAAAGCGACGATAATAAGCGGTAGACCTAGAAATCCTCATACCTCTTTGACAGAGGAAGGAGCAGGCCACTCATTGATGACTTCGATTTTCGAGGGATCGACCTGAAGGCATTTCACCGAGATAATATGGCCAAGATAGCCAATTGAGGTCTGTCCGAACTTGCACTTGGAGCGTTTGACGGTTAAAGTGTGTTGCCAAAGCATGCTAAATACCAATTCAAGGTGTTGAAGATGAGCAGACCAAGAATTGTTGTATATGAGGATATCGTCAAAGAAGACGAGCACGGCAAAAAATGGCTTAAAAATGGAATTCATAGTAGTCTGAAATGTTAGATGGTGCGTTGGATAGACCAAAAAGGCATAACAATGAATTCATAATGGCCCTTGTGCGTGCGAAAGGCTATTTTCTCAATATCATGAGGGTGAACTCTGATTTGATGATACCCAGCCAGTAAGTCCAATTTGGAAAAGAAACAAGCACTGTGTAACTCGTCAAATAGTTCATCGATGGTAGGAATTGGAAATTGATCCTTGATAGTGATGGAGTTCAATGCCCGATAATCAACACATAAATGTCAAGTACCATCCTTCTTGCGAACGAGGAAAACAGGGGATGAGTACGGACTTGAACTTGGCCGTATGATATCTGATTGTAACATTTCAGCAATGAGACGTTCTATTTTTTCTTCTTTTTTTTTGGAAATGAAGGTAACAGTATGGCCGGACATTAATGGGTGTCGACCTTGGTAAGAGAGGTATTCGGTGGTCTTGCAGTCTAGAGGGAGGTAGGGATGCGGCTTGAGGAAAGATATCAGAATATTCATCAAGAAGGTTATGGAGGTCAGGTGGTAGGTCAGTGATAGAAGAAGATGTATGTGACACTAGTTGTAATTGGAAGAAAGAAGAAACAGAGTTTGTGGATTAGAGCCGGCGAAGTGCCTGCAATTGGAATTGTTCCACAACTGGGCCAGCATTGCCGGTTCAAGTGACTTGTTGACCTTGGGCCTGAAACTCAAAGACCCGAGTGGCATAATCAGTAACTATGCATCCCAAATGTGCCAGCCTAATTACACCCAAAATAACATCAGCACCTGCGAACTCAATGACGAAGAAGTCCTCTGTAAGAGTATAGTCTTGAATTGTTAAAGACAAGACCTTGACGACTCCCAAACATTTTAACCGACTTCCATTTCCAACCATAACTGAAGATTTGAATGAATCTTCAATTGGGAGCTTAAAAAATTTGGCTATTCTAGGGTGTATGAAGTTGTCAGATCTACCCCCATCCAAAAGGACCTGAATAGCGTTCCCATGCACAGAGCCCATGAAACGCAATGTGGTCGGAATTTGGCCCCCGGATAAAGCATGTAGCTAATAGATGTGATAAGGTCATCCTAAAGTGGTTGTGATTCTTCTGTTGAGCTAGCAAAAGGGTTATAAGGAGGGTCTGCAGAAAAATCAGAATGTTCTTCGTCAGAGATGACAAGAAATAATTGTGGCGGTTTGGTGAAATGGTGACCCTTGGCCCATTTGCCATCACAATTAAAGCAAAGATTAAGGTCGCGTTTGCGTTGGAGCTCTGCTAGGGATAATTTCTTCTAGGGTACACGACTTAGACCAGGGATCGCGACGGCAAGCGTTGTGGTTGCTGGTTGTATAGAGGTGTTGGGTAGATGAGTAGCTGGTTTATGGGAAAAAGGGTGGAGTTTGGGGAAAGAGTTAAGCTGCACCTGCGAAGAGATATGGTGTAAGAGTTGGCATTGGGCCGGAAGGAAGAAGTGGGCCTAGGAGAAGAAGTTGGGATTGAAAGTTTCTGCTCTTGTAGAAAAGTGAGGTTGATAGCCTCATTTTAATCTTTGGGCCTGAAGGAAAGGACTTCACTCTTAATATCGGGCTGGAGCCCAGAGGTGAAACAATATAGCAACATGTGTGGGGCCACATCAGTGGTTTGATTAGACAAATTCTCGTACTGAGTCAAATAGTCTTTCACCGTTGATGTCATTTACAGTTTTTCCAATAAACTCTTCGTTGCTTCCAACGATTTAGGGCCAAAGCGAACAAGCAAGGCTCTAGTAAACTGGTCCCAGCTGTAAATCTGGTGATTCCTGTGCATTCGACGATACCATTCACGAGCTTCCCCTTCCAAATAAAATGGACAAACACTCAGGCATTGTTCATCAAAGATGTTAAAATCGAAGGATTGATTTGCTTGAAAAACCCAACTCTCAGCGTGTGAACCATCGAACTTGGGTATGTCAATCGTATTCGATTTGGTACGGCGAAAAGGGTCGTATGCGTTTAGTGAAAATAGTGGTTTTCCTAGGTTGGGGTTAAATGGCGGAGCAAATTGGGGATAAGTTGATGGCTGATAACATGGTTGTCTGGGGGAGAGGGGATGGTGGCCATAGTGATTTTGTGGCAAAAAGTAGGACTGTTGGTTGTACAAGAGTTGTTGATTAGAGGTATGTTGGTGGCCGTATGAGGGTTGTTGGTTGTTTCGGGGTTGGTGGTTATACTGGCTTGGTTGGCTATATTTGGGTTGGTTAGTGTATTGGGGATTTTGGGGGTATGCAAGTGTATGTTGCTGGTAGTGTATTTGATATTGAGGTTGTGGGGTATTTTGTTGTGTAACTGGTGTGGTAAGGGTAATAGAGGTGGGAGGTGGTGTTACGACGGAAGACGTCGCGGCGATAGTGGAGGAACTAGGGTGATTTGCGGTGGTCGGAGCATCTAGAGGTTGCCGTTGTTTTCCCCGCGTCAAAATTTGTAGCTGACTCTGAATATCAGACAACGTCATCGATATAGCATCGAAGTTGTGCGAATGCAAAATGAGCTGGTCCTTAATCTGAGCTACTTCAATGTCCAACGATTAATAACATGTCATCGGAAGGTCACCCATTTGGAGAGGAGGTTCAACGAGAGCACCAAATGGTATGAACTAATATTACTCTGAACCAAAAGATTACAGATTCAATGGATCCTCTACTGATTTGAGTATCAGCAGCAACAATGAAAGAAGAAATTAAAAAAACTAGCAGAAAGAGGAAGGTTCTAGAACTAACAAAACCTATAGTAAAGATAGAAGACAAGACTCATTTTTGCATAATCATACATACTAGTCTCCTGCCCATTTATATAGTAGACTCCTCCTCATGTGCCCTTCTTTGTTGTTGCCTTATCTCTAACGGAATGTGCAGCATTGTCCTTGGTAGGGACCACAAAGTTGTTCAGGTATTTTGGTGGACGCACTACCCTGTTGCTGTGCCTCTACCCAGTCTGTCCTTTTGTGTGATTTATTACAATAACCAATGGGTCAAACTTTTACATTTGTAAAGTCTCAAATTGGGGATTCTCAAGTTAGGGAGACTAAGAATTCTCCCAAAAGTGATCATATGCAATTAACCTATTTTTTATCCGTATTAAATATGGGTCGGGTGTCGCATAATTTATCCGTTTTTTTATTATCCGTTTTCAACTCGAACCATATCCGACCTGACCCACCCGTTTGCCACTCCTACTATCAAAATAGAAAACGTAAGAGGTTTCACGAGGGAGAGATGGCCATATTCCGAGGATGCACCAAGGGGGTGCAAGGATATGAATTTCGATTTAAGTGACTTGCGCTGTTATTAGTCAACGTTTCAGCCACTGGATGATGTTGAATTAAGTTAATATTATATGTGTGCATATATATTGTCCAAACGATCTCGACTTTTTTGTTTGCGGTTTTCACCTTTAATGATATTTGGGTTTTCGTGTTAGAAAGAAAAACTAAATCCAAGAATTATAATATCAAATGAACAATAAATTTGATGCTAAGTTTGACTGATGTATTAAGTTCAAATCTTGAATTGGCCTTTGTTGGATTTTCTATTAAAATAACTAGTTAAGAATAATGGATTATTGTTAACCTAGCTTGTTAAGGTACTAAACCATGTAGATTGACTTGGGGACGTGTTGATTGGTTTATTGTTTGAACAAAAGATGTTAAACCCTTCGATTAAACCAATCTTATGATTAGAAGAAGGATGAATCTCAGTTAAGAATAATAAAATGTAGACCAAGTGATAGAGGAAGTAAGCAAGACGAATGATGTTAGCTAATATGTTGGAATCAATGAAATACTCATAAATGCAACAACCTAAATACGCAATCAATCTAAGTAAATGCGATCGCCCTAGAAAGGAAATAAGTATGAGATGATTTGGAATCTTTGGATCTTATCAATATCGTTTAATGATGTATATTTGGGTTGTGCAATCAATGAACAAGGCTACTTTAGTATTACTCTCAGATGAATCTTTTACAAAGTGTTCTTTTGTCTCTTGCCAGGATCCCCCTTTTCCTTTACTCACTTTTCCTATTTATAAGGAACAATTTCCCAAGAAACCCTAAAAAGTACAACACAAAAAATATTCCGTAAGCATATTCTTACTGTCTCCCTTTAAGCCTAAACTATCGTTATCATCTCGTTTCGACTGCTCGCTCTTGGTCGTCGACCTTTGTCACGACGACCATCAAACGTTGTGCTACAATAACCTCGTTCCACGTCTTACCGGCCGTTGTCGTGGTTGCCCAATTTGGACCCATACATTTATGATGGCGAATAAAGGTCCGGTATAAGTGGAGATCTAACCTCTCTATGTGATTTCTCTAAAAGCAAGCATGTCAAATGTTTGACAAAATGCATGAAAGAGTATTTCAGAACCATGTGGAGCAAGCATGTGTAACAATACTATTAGGAAAGAATATTCCTGTCATCTAGGCTAAACCGAAAAATGAAGAATAGAGTGGACCGACGCCCACAAGCTGGAATAGTTCAATTGAAAAGGATATTTAAGATGCTGGCAATGCTGCCAACTCGGCAAATTTAATTCCATAAGTCCTCGTTTTCTATAAGCAAGAATATTGTATAATTTGAGACTTGCATCAGTGCTTTGAATTGATAATAAGCTTTATTGCATATTTTAGTCGTATGTACAAGTGTATACGTGGTAGGCAAGCGTAGTTTTGGAAATCGTGCAGCTTTCTCGCTGTTTTACCTACAGCTTATGAATTGATAATATGCTTTATTGCATATTTTTGTTATATTTAAATGCATATATTTCGGTATTTGCTAGTTACTACATTCTTTGAGCATGAAGATGTGCATGGCTGTTTATAATTCATTCTGCATTGAGTAGCTGAGAGCCTGAGACCCAACTAGAGTCTTGGGCAATGCTGTTGTATAGTTATGCATGAATTCAGTCGGTGTCACTCGGGTAGTGTCCAGGGTGTTCACCCTGCATTGGGCAGTGTTTAACTTGAAAATACGAGTAATAATTAAACTTGATTTATGGTTTTAAAGATATGTGATTTAGTTCAATATCAATTAATAACCAAGAAAACTAACATATAAATGAAGAAAATAAATAAAATCAAACCAGTGTGCAAGTCAGTCTCGACTTCGAGTTAAGGTGGCCTCGAGGTAGGTCAAGCATAGTAAAATAAGAACAGTAAAGTTAAAGGACAATTCTGATGAACAATGAGCAAGACAGTTAGAGAGGGTATTCTTTTGCCAATGATTCGTGATGGTTACAAATGATTGGGGTCCCCTTTATATAGCAGGGGAACCCTAAATAAGGTACATCCCTATTTACAATAAGGAATCTTATTGGTACAGTTGTCTAACCGCCTAGTACGGATTCGTACTAATTCGTACGAATTTATTCCGGAATTTACACCATGATCTTGGGGACGTGGCTGGAATCCTGCTCTTTCTGTTACAAACCCATAATGGCATCATCTCGGGGTTGGGCATATTCGGCTTCGATACTCATCGCGTACTTCGATCATCGGGCCTTGTACTCTGTCATCGGGATCGAACTTGGTCCATCGAGCTCGAACTTGACCCATCCTGAACTCGGACGTAAGACGACCCCTCGAGCCCGTGAAATCGGGCATACCTCATTTCGACCGTATACAGATAGCCCCGCGTTTCTTAGAGTAAGATGATAAGAAACGATTTGATCCTCGATGCTCCGATGCTTCGATCATGATGTCAATCTCGTGACGTCAGCGACTGAAGTGATTGAAAGGTCGCTTCTGCATAGTTCCCAAGGTCATTAATTGCAGGCGGCTGATGGTCGGTCGTTGGCTTCTCCAAATCGTTAAAGCGGCCCTTATAAATAGGCCAATTTCACAATTTTTATAATCTTTACTTCTCAAATCATTCTTAAAATCTCACTAGCTTCTTCATCTTCTCTGAGTTCACCCTTTTCTCAATTTGTCCTTGCTACAGCATCAACTCCTTCTCTTCCTTTGAGTTTCTCAAAAACAATGGCTAAAACATCTAAAACCGTTCCACGGAAAGAAAAAGCTTCCTCATCATCGCGGTCGGCCAGAGGTAGAGCTGTGGTTCCACCTCGTATTGAGGAGTGCATTCTCGGGCCATGCTAGCTAACTTCTGATTTTAAAATTGATAGACCTGCATCGGCACCGGGCCGATGTGAGCCCATGTCTCGATACATCTGCTTGATAACTGAAGATGAACTTGAGCAGGTGAAAAAGGATTGCAATTGGGAGAATAAGGATGTTTTGATCCCTTCCCCCGAAGAGGACATCACCACCCATAAGGTAGGGTAATTAAGCATGTATACCAACCCTTTCACATTAGGTCCCATAGATCCATCACTGGGTCCTGTAGATCCAGTCATTCTTGATTTCTGCCACCAATATCAGGTGACGCTTGGCCAGATCTACCCTTCTTTCTAGCGCACCATCAATTTGATCAGGTATTTCTCGGGCCATATTGAGGGGATTCCTTTTACCCTTGACCACTTGATTAGGCTATATAGCCCTCGCCTCTATCGAGGCGGTTTGATAAAGCTCCAGCGTCGATCCTCGAAGTCGCTATTTTCTAGCATTGAGGACAAAGACCGAGGGTGGATGAGTGGGTTTGTTCGATCAGGACTTCCGATGTGATCCCTACCGAGAGGATGCCATTCCCTGAGGAGTGGAACATGAAACGTAAGCGCAAACTTATCGATGATTGTCAATATTATGGTTCCTCTCTTCTTCCTCGATTTAATTCCCTTTTGATGATGCAGTTGCCCATTGGTTCTCTGGTGCGGTTCCGGACCTTGCAGGTTGGGTCCGACAACTGGCCTCTACTTCTTGATACGTGGAATGCAGTTGGCGTGATTTGGCGAAAAGTCGATGGGAGGCTAAAAACCATGGTGAGTTTTCTTGTTCACATATTGATTTTTCTTAATGAAATACTCATTTTACCATTACGCAGGCCTCGGAGACGCCGTTGCTATGCGGCCGCCCCTGCCCGGTGAAGAAGAAATCCCAGAGCCAACCAAGGAGAAGAAAAGGAAAAGGGCTTCGCCTGTGAATTCCAAAGCCCAAGAAACGTAAGGCTCGAAAGACTAGGGCCGATCCTGCGGCCCTATCTGCAGAAGCAATCGAACACCTTCGGGATGCCGAGGAGGAGAGAGAAGATGACGACTGCCTGTTGGTAGCTCGGAAAAGAGGAAGCACTATGGTTTCGAAGTCCGCTGAATCGATCCATCGGGTGGTAGAAATGCGTCTCGTCCGAGGGGACATTTGGTAGGCGAGCCCGAGGAGCCTAGTTCCGAGGCCCTCTAAAGAGAGGATAATATCCCAAGTGGATCACTTGGGATAATTAATGTAGATGACTCGCCGCCGTGCCCTATGTTCTCCGAAGGGCAATTCCGAGATGCCCAGGCCATGAGGACTCCTGATGTGGGAACGACTCATGAAGGGAGTGATATTTCTCGGGAGTGCCTTGAAGGGGTCGAAGATCGTCCCGCTCCTGACGCCTCGTTTATCTCTAATGAGGCATACAAGTTTCTCAAACAAGTAAGTTTTTGTCTTCATAATTACACTTGAGTTTTATTCTAGTTTTTCTATGTCTGACTCATTTTCTTTGTCTGAAGGCTCTGGCGCTTCATCGACAAGCATTTTCCAAATCTCGAGCAGAGCTTGCCCGATGCGAAGACGAACTCAGAAGCTGGTGGAAGAGAGGGACGTCCTCAAGCGCCTCTATGTACAGAAAGAGGAGAAGGTCAGGGATCTCTAAGTTGAATTGGCAAAAGATCGTCAAGAGAAGACTGAGCTCATTCAAAAGGTAATGTATCCCTTGGACTGTTATGTACTCATTTGATTTAGTGATTAACACTTCAACTTTGCAGGACCAACAGAAGGGCGAGCTGGTGGAGTAGCTTTGAGAGGAGCTCAAGGTGAAAGAGGCTGAGACCTTGGGGTGGAAGCAACATATGGATCTCGCCTCGGAGATAGACATGCTTCAAGATCAGCTGACCTCGATCGAGAGCTAGCTTCAAAATGTAAAGGGGAAAGCCTGGCCCGGAGCCAAATGATTGAGCAGCTCGAAGCTAAATCAGCCGTCGAGCTTGCAAAGGCCAAATCCGATGCAGAGGCGTTTGTGTCCTCTTATCGAGCTGACGCCGAAGCTGCCAATATTTGGGCACAGGAAATCTCTATAGCGGCTGACAATCCCTGAGAGAAACTCTCGAGGAGGTGCACGCTTCTGGTTTCGACCTCTCAGCTGACATTGAAAAAGTATTTGGAGGACGAAGTTGTTGCTTTACTCTCTGATGATAAGGGTTCCGCTAGTAGATCCGAGAGCAGAGGAGATGAGGATGAAGTACCCGAGGAGTAGGTTCCGAAAGACGCGGCTCATAAAGATGTGGCTCCCGAGGATGCAGCTCCCGATGATATATGTAACGACCCGACCAGTCATTTTGAGAATTAACGCCCCAATCCCCTATTAACTACTTTCCTCGTGTTTATTCTGCTATTGTGATTTGCCGGGAAGATTCGTTTTGAGTTTCGGTGTGTTTTGGGACACTCAGTCCCCAAATGAGAGCTTATGCTTTAGAATTTGGACCGTAGTCGGAACAGTGTGAAAACGGTTATAGAATAGAATTCCGTTGATTCTGTTAGCTCCGTTGGGTGATTTCAGGCTTAGGGGCATGTTCAGATTGTGTTTTGAAGGTCCGTAGCTTATTTAGTCTTGAAAGGCCGAAAGTTGAAATTTTGAAGTTTTCGGATCGATAGTGAGATTTTAATATCGGGGTCGGAATTTGATTACGGAAGTTGGAATAGGTCTGTAGTGTTGAATATGACCTGTGTGCAGAATTTGGGGTCAATCGGACATTGTTTGGTTGGTTTCGGCATCGGTTGTAGAATTCTTTAGATTTCAAGTTCATCAGGCTTGGATTGGAGGGTGATTCATGGTTTTAGAGTTGTTTGATGTTATTTGAGGGTTCGACTAAGTTTGTATGATATTTTAGGATTGGTTGGTATGTTTGGTTGAGGTCCCGGGGGGCCTCGGGTGAGTTTCGGATGCTTAAAGGAATTGAATTTGGACTTAGGCAATTTTCTGATGTGCTGAACCTGTTGGTTTTGCACCTGTTGAGTTTGGACCGTAGGTGCGGTGCCGCAGAAACTGTTTGGTGACCGCAGATGCATCTGAGGCTTGGAGATCAATTGTCGCAGATGCGGCTCAAGGACCGCAGATCCGGAATCGCATCTGCGAGGAGAGGAGCGCAGGTGCAGAATCTGAAGGCTTAATGAATATCCGCAGGTGTAGAGGCTAAGCCACAGAAGCGGGACCGCAGGTGCGGTTGTCCCCTCGCAGAAGCGGAAATTGCTGGGCAGAAAAGAGTGAAATCGAGGATTTGAGTTCATAAGTTCTAAAATTGATTTAGAGCTCGGTAGAAGGCGATTTCTTCAGAGATTTTGGAGGGGAACTATTGGGTAACGAATTCTAACTCTAATTTGGTTCTAATACATTAATCTATTGCTATTTTTCTCATCTAATTAAGGAATTTGAGGGTAGATGTTTGGAAATGGGGGAAAAAGTTCTCCAATGGAAAATCTGAGTTTTGAATAAGAATTTGATGTCTGATTGGGATAATCAGTAATTTTTACCCTATTCCAAGACGTGGGCCCGAGGAGGATTTTTGGGCATTTTCCTATTTTCTCACCTTAGCTTCGATTCCATTAGCTAAACTAGTTGTTTGTAGTTATATTTACATTATGAAATTAATTTTATTAGATTTGGGCCACTCGGAGTTGGATACTCGTGGCAAGAGCGTGATATCTGATTGATTTTGAGATGGTTCGAGGTAAGTAGCTTGCCTAACCTTGTGTGGGGGAACTCCCCTTAGGATTTTGGTTCTGTTGTTATATGAATGTCGTGTACGTGAGGTGACGAATGCATACACGTTCTAATTGTTGAGAAACCCTATTTTCATTAAGTAAATATCTATGTTTTTCTTTTAATTGAGAAATACTAGTATAGAAGCCTCTTGTTTAGCTTAGAAAAGCATGCCTATGTGACTTAACTGTCTTATCTTCTTAAATTTGCTTTACTTGAATTCTGTGAAGCATGTTTAGAGTAGAATTTCCTGTTTCTTGATACGAACTTGAATAGAACTGTATATTTCTTTCTTGAGACTGTTGTGTGTTTACTTTGGGACTACGGGATGGTATCCCGGGAGATCTCCCCCTTCCCTGCATGTTTACTTTGGAACTACGGATCGGTATTCCGGGAGATCCCCCTGCACGTTTATATCTGGGACTATGGGATGGTATCCTGGGAGATCCGCTGTACTGGATATTTACTTTGGGACTACGGATAGGTATTCCCGGAGATGCCCCCGCACTTTCATGATATGGACTACGGGACGGTATCCCAGGAGATCCCCTGCACATTTACGTTTGGTACTACGGGACGTCATCCTGGGAGATCCCCTGCTGCTATCTCTGTTTATTGAGTTATTCTTTTCTGTGATTTCATCTTTATTGACTGTTACCATCTTTAATTATACTGTCACATTTCATACTGTTTTACCTTGTTATATATACAACTAGTAGAGCCCTGGCCTTCCTCGTCACTACTCGACCGAGGTTAGGCTTGGCACTTACTAGGTAGCGCCGTGCTGTACTCATGCCCTTTCCTGCACATGTTTTTTGTGTGCAGATCCAGGTTCTTCTGCTCAGCCATACTACCCGTGAGGCAAGGCGATTCAGAGACTTCAAAGTATATCTGTCGCGTCCGCAGACCTAGAAGTCCCTCTCTACTCTCCCTTCAGTTATAGGCTTTTTCCCTGTATTTTCCTTGTTATTAGACTTCTGTAGTTAGAAACCTTATGTATTTTCTTTAGCTTGTGATTCATGAGATTCCGGGTTTTGGGAGTGTTATTATTGGTCGAGAGTGTCATTATTGTATATGCCGAGCGGCATTTTAAATACTTTATTTATACTTACCTGTTAGTTGGCTAGTTTTGTACTTTTGATTCTGTTTTCCGCAAATTGTTAGGCTTACCTAGTCTTAAAGACTAGGTGCCATCACGACAGCTCATGGAGGGAGAACTTGGGTCGTGACAAGTTGGTATCAGAGCTCTAGGTTCATAGGAGTCATGAATCACAAGCCGGTTTATTAGAGTCTCGCGGATCGGTACAGAGACGTCTATACTTATCTTTGAGAGGCCATGTAACTGTTAGGAAAATTTCCACTTCATTTGATTTGCTAGTCGTGCGAGATTTTTGATATCAAAATTCACCTCTGTCTTCTATTCTCTCACAGATGATGAGGACACGTGCTATCGGAGATGACCAGGCACCCGCGCCCCCTACTAGAGCCGCCAGAGGTCGGGACCGGGGTAGAGGCCGAGGACGCGCAAATGCTGCAGCAAGAGCACCCGCGCGAGCTGCCACAAAGGAGCCACCAGCAGCTCCAGCCGGAGCCCAGGTGCCTGCTACGCCTACTGCTACTACTCCAGCTCTCCAGGAGACCCTTGCACAGTTCATGAGCATGTACACCACTTTAGCTTAGGCAGGGTTGATTCCCCTTGCTGCAGCTACATCTCAGGCCGGGGAAGGAGCATAGACTCTCGCCGCCCGCACCCCAAAACAGCGGGTCCAGGTTGATCAGATCCTAGAGGTTATACCGGTACCGCCTGTAGACCCAGCTCAGCCCGAGGATAGGGTAGTAGCTTTAGAGGAGGAGGAGCAAAGGCTTGAGAGGTTCAAGAAGAAACAGCCTCCTACACTCAGTGGTCTAGCATCAGAGGATGCTCACGGATTTCTAGAGGAGTACCACCGTATCCTCTGCACTATGGGTATATTAGGGTCGAGTGGGGTTTCTTTCAGTGCCTTCCAGCTTCGAGGAGCAGCCAATCAGTGGTGGCGTACTTTTCAGTTGGACAGTCCAGCTGAGGCAGCTTCCCTCTCATGAACCCAGTTTTCAGATATGTTTTTGAGGGAGTATGTTCCACAGAGCCTCAGGGACGCATGGCGCGCGGAGTTTGAGCATTTGCTCTAGGGTTCTATGATTGTTTCGGAGTATGCTGTCTGTTTCAGTGACTTGGCTAGGCATGCACCAGTCTTGATTTCTACAGTTCGTGATAGAGTTCGCCGGTTTATTAAGGGGCTCATTCCCAGCATCAGGTCTAGCATGGCCTGGGAGTTGGAGATGGATATTGCTTATCAGCAGGTGGTGAGCATTGCTAGGAGAGTAGAGGGCATGCTTTCTCGGCATAGAGAGGAGAGAGAGGCACAGTGTGATCCGCAGAGTTCTAGGCTATGATTACAGCACTAGTTGCTACCCCACCAGCCCAGCCAGCTAGTGGTGGAGGTTGGGGAGGTAGAGGTTTCCCTAGAGGCGGAGGCCAGGCCAGATACTATTCCCTTCCTGCCCGTACTGAGGTTGTTGCCTCCGATTCTGTCATCACAGGTAATGTTCCGATCTGTCATAGAGATGCATCGGTTCTATTCGACTTAGGCTCCACTTATTCTTATGTGTCCTCTCATTTTGCCCCGCATTTGGGCGTATCTCGGGATTCTTTGAGTTTCCCTATTTATGTTTCTACTCCTGTGGGAAATTCTCTTGTTGTGGACCGCGTTTATCGGTCGTGTTTGATTGCTCTTAGTGGTTTTGAGACATGAGCTGATTTATTATTGCTCAACATGGTAAATTTTGATGTTATCTTAGGCATGGACTGCTTGTCGCCCCATTATGCTATTCTTGATTTTTATGCCAAGACCATGACGCTGGCTATGCCAGGTGTACCGCGATTAGAGTGGATGGGTACCTTAGATCACACTCCCAATAGAGTTATTTCATTTCTTAAAGCTCAGCGAATGGTTGAGAAGGGGCGTGATGCGTATCTAGCTTATGTGAGAGATGTCAGTATTGATACCCCTACAGTTGATTCAGTCCCAGTAGTGCGGGATTTCTCTGATGTGTTTCCGGATGATCTTCCCGGCATGCCGCCTGATAGAGATATTAATTTTGGCATTGATTTGTTGCTGGGCACTCAGCCCATTTCTGTTCCTCCTTACCATATGGCTCCTCCTGAGTTGAGAGTTGAAGGATCAATTACAGGAATTGCTTGATAAGGGCTTTATTCGTCCCAGTGTGTCACCTTGGGGTGCTCCTGTCTTGTTTGTGAAGAAAAAGGATGGTTCTATGCGTATGTGCTTTGACTATCGCCAGCTGAACAAAGTTACACTGAAGAACCGGTATTCTTTGCCTCGTATTGATGATCTATTTGATCAGTTACAGGGTGCTCGAGTGTTTTCTAAGATTGACTTGCGTTCAGGTTATCATCAGTTGAAGATTCGGGAGCCAGTTATCCCGAAGACTGCCTTTAGGACTCGGTATGGTCGTTACGAGTTCCTTGTTATGTCATTTGTGCTGACCAATGCCCCTGCATCATTTATGCATTTGATGCACAATGTATTCTGGCCATATCTTGACTCGTTCATCATTGTCTTTATTGATGACATTCTGGTATACTCCCGGAGTCGGGAAGATCATGAGCAGCACCTGAGGATAGTGCTTCAGACCTTGAGGGAAAAGAAATTATATGCAAAGTTCTCGAAATGTGAGTTATGGTTGGATTCTGTGGCATTCTTGGGTCACGTAGTGTCGAGTGAAGGGATCAAGGTGGATCCGAAGAAAGAGGAAGCAGTGCAAAGTTGGCCCAGACCATCCTCAGCTACCGTCGATTTGTTGAGGGACTTTCATCTATTGCAGCTCCTATGACCAGGTTGACCTAGAAGGGTGCTCCGTTCAGGAAGACGGAGGATTATGAGGAGAGCTTTCAGAAGCTCAAGACAGCTTTGACTACAGCCCCAGTATTGATATTTCCTATAGGTTTGGGGTCTTATACTGTCCATTGTGATGCCTCGAGGATTGGCCTTGGAGCGATATTGAGGAAGGACGATAGGGTGATTGCCTACGCGTCCAGACAGCTGAAGGTGCATGATAACAATTATCCTGTCCATGATCTCGAGTTAGCTACTATTGTTCATGCTTTGAAGATCTGGCGTCATTATTTGTACGGTGTTCCTTGTGAGATCAATACTGATCACCGGAGTTTGCAGCATCTGTTCAAGTAAAAGGACCTTAATTTGCGTCAGAGGAGGTGGTTAGAGCTGCTGAAGGACTATGATATCACTATCTTATATCTCCCAGGCAAGGCCAATGTGGTGACCGATGCTTTGAGTTGCTGGGCGTAGAGTTTGGGGAGTTTGTCTTATCTTCCAGCAGCGGAGAGGCCCAAGGAGATGGATGTTCAGGCCTTAACCAGCCAGTTTGTGAGATTGGATCTTTCGGAGCCCAGTCGAGTTCTAGCTTGTGTGATTTCTCGGTCATCCTTGTATGATCGCATCAGAGAGCATCAGTATGATGACCCTCATTTTTTTGTCCTCAAGGACAACGTTCAGCATGGTGATGCCAGAGATGTGACCATTGGTGATGATGGGGTATTGAGGATGCAAGTTCGGATATGTGTACCCAATGTTGATGGGCTTTGGGAGTTGATTTTGGAGGAGGCCCACAGTTCGCGGTATTCCATCCATCCGGGTATCGCAAAGATGTATCAGGATTTGAGGCAGCCCTATTGGTGGAGGATGATGAAGAGAGATATAGCTGGGTTTGTAGCTTGGTGCCTCAATTGTCAGCAGGTGATGTATGAGCACCAGAGACCGGGTGGCTTGCTTTAGCAGATAGAGATTCTGGAGTGGAAGTGGGAGCAGATCACCATGGACTTAGTAGTTGGACTCCCATGGGCTTTGAGGAAGTTCGATGCCTTTTGGGTAATTGTGGATCGGCTGACCAAGTCCGCACACTTCATTCCTGTGTTTATCAATTATTCTTCAGAGCGGTTGGCTCAGATTTATATCCGGGAGATTGTTTGTTTGCATGGTATTCCAGTTTCTATCATTTCAGATAGAGGTACTCAGCTCACATCACGGTTCTGGAGAGTTGTACAGCATGAGTTGGGTACTCGGGTGGAGCTGAGCACAACATTTCACCCCAGACGAACGGACAGTCCGAGCGCGCTATTCAGATTCTTGAGGATATGCTCCGTGCTTGTGTGATAGAGTTTGGAGGTTCTTAGGATCAGTTCTTGCCACTAGCAGAGTTTGCCTACAACAACAGTTATCAGTCCAACATTCAGATGGCACCGTATGAGGCTTTGTATGATAGGCGGTGTAGATCCCCGGTGGGTTGGTTCGAGCTGGGCGAGGCTAGATTATTGGGTACAGACCTGGTTCAAGATACTTTGGAGAAGGTTAAGGTGATTCAGGATAGACTTCGTACAGCCTAGTCCACACAAAAGAGTTATACAAACCGGAAGGTTCGTGATGTTTCATTTATGGTTGGAGAGCGGGTCTTGCTTCGGGTTTCGCCTATGAAGGGCGTTATGAGATTTGGAAATAGAAGAAATTTAGTCCAAGGTTTATTGGTCCCTTTGAGGTATTGCGACGTGTTGGGGGGTTGCTTGTGAGCTTGCCTTACCTCCCAGCTTGGCAGGGGTTTATCCGGTAATTCATGTTTTGATGCTCTGGAGGTATCATGGTGATTCGTCGCACGTGATGGATTTCAATTCAGTCCAGTTGGACAAGGATCTATCTTATGTTGAGAGCTAGTGGCTATATTGGACAGGAAAGTTCGAAAGCTGAGGTCAAAGAGTATTGCATTAGTAAAGGTTCAGTGGCGGGGTCAGCCGGTCAAGGAGGCGACTTGGGAGATCGAGCAGGATATGCACAGCTGTTACCCTCATCTTTTCACAACTTCATGTATGTCTCTATGCTCATTCAAGAACGAATGAATCTTTTAAGAGGTGGAGGATGTAACGACCCGGCCGGTGGTTTTGAGAATTAACACCTTGATCCCCTATTAACTGCTTCCCCCGTGTTTATTTTTACTATTGTGATTTATCGGGAAGATTCGTTTTGAGTTTCGGAGTGTTTTGGGACACTTAGTCCCCAAATGAGAGCTTAAGCTTTAGAATTTGGACCTTAGTCGGAGCAGTGTGAAGACGATTCCAGAATGGAATTCCGTCGATTCCGTTAGCTCCGTTGGGTAATTTCGCGCTTAGGGGCGTGTTTGGATTGTGATTTGGAGGTCCGTAGCTTATTTAGGCTTGAAATGCCGAAAGTTGAAATTTTAAAGTTTTGGATCGATTGTGAGATTTTGATATCAGGGTCAGAATCCGATTCCGGAAGTTGGAATAGGTCCGTAGTGTTGAATATGACTTGTCTGCAGAATTTGGGGTCAATCGAACATGGTTTGGTTGGTTTCGGCATCGGTTGTAGAATTCTTGAGATTTTAAGTTCATTAGGCTTGGATTGGAGGGTGATTCTTGGTTTTAGCATTGTTTGATGTGATTTGAGGGCTCGACTAAGTTCATATGATGTTTTAGGATTGGTTGGTATGTTTGGTTGAGGTCTCGGGGGCCTCGGGTGAGTTTCGGATGCTTAACAAAATTGAATTTGGACTTAGGTAATTTTCTGATGTGCTGAACCTGTTTGTTTCGTACTTGCGAAGTTTAGACCGCAGGTGCGGCGCCGCAGAAGCGGTTTGGTGACCGAAGATGCGGTCTGAGGCTTGGAGATCAATTGTCGTAGATGCGGCTCAAGGACCGCAGAAGTGGAACCGCATATGCGAGGAGAGGAGCGCAAGTGCGGAATCTGGAGGCTTAATGAATTTCTGCAGGTGCGGAGGCTGAGCCGTAGAAGCGGGACCGCAGGTGCAATTGTCCCCTCACAGAAGCGGAAATGCTGAGCAGAAAAGAGTGAAATCGAGGGTTTGAGTTCATAACTTATAAATTGATTTAGAACTCGGTATTAGGCGATTTCTTGAGAGGAAGAGGAACTATTGGTTAACGAATTAATCTATTGCTATTTTCTCATCTAATTAAGGGATTTGAGGGTAGAAGTTTGAAAATGGGGGAAAAAGTTCCCCAGTGGAAAATTTGGTTTTGAATATGAATTTGACGTCGGATTGGATGATTTTTTTACGAGTGGACTCGTGAGTGAATGGGTGTTCATAATCCATAATTTTTACCCGATGTCGAGACGTGGGCCCGGGGAGGATTTTGGGTGTTTTTCTATTTTCTCGCCTTAGCTTCGATTCCTTTAGCTATACTAGTTGTTTGTAGTTATATTTACTTTATGAAATTGATTTTATTAGATTTGGGCCACTCGGAGGTTGATACTCGTGGCAAGAGCGTGATATCAGATTGATTTTGAGATGGTAGGATTTTGGTTCTGTTGTTATATGAATGCCGTGTACGTGAGGTGACGAGTGCGTACACGTGCTAATTATTGAGAAAACCTATTTTCATTAAATAAATATCTATATTTTTCTTTTAATTTAGCAATACTAGTATATGAAGCCTCCTGTTTAGCTTAGAAAATCATGCCTATGTGACTTAACTGTCTTATTTGTTTAAACTGCTTTACTTGGATTCTGTGTAGCATGTTTAGAGTAGAATTTCCTGATTCTTGATACGAACTTGAATAGAACTGTAGATTTCTTTCTTGAGACTGTTGTGTGTTTACTTTGAGACTGCGGGACGGTATCCCGGGAGATCCCCCCTACATTTTTACTTTGGGACTACGGATTGGTATTCCGGGAGATGCCCCTACACATTTATATTTGGGACTACGGGACGGTATCCAGGGAGATCCGCCTGTACTGGATATTTACTTTGGGACTACGGATCGGTATTCCGGGAGATCCCCCTGCACATTTACGATTTGGACTACGGGACGGTATCCCGGGAGATCCTCTGCACATTTACGATTGGGACTACGGGACGTCATCCTGAGAAATCCCATGTTTCTATCACTGTTTATTGAGTTATTCCTTTTTGTGATTTCATCTTTATTGACTGTTAGCATCTTTAATTATACTGCCACATTTCATACTGTTTTACCTTGTTGTATATAGAAGGCTGAATACATACGGAGACACTTAAAGTTGGCACGATTTTTCATTTAGTAACCTGAACTTAGGGGTGTTCTTAATGAGCATGTACATTACATGAATTTTGTTCCAATTAGGCACTTCTTGCTGAGTTGGCACATAGAGTGAGTTTCACCCAATATAGGCGCGTGAAGAGCCCAAAAACCAGATTTTTTTTCTTTTTTTTTGGTCTTTTTTATTTCCTTCTTCTCTTCTTCTTTATGTCCACAACTATATCCACTATTGCCTCCTTCACTTTCACTATTGTTGTGCCTCCACCATTGAGTTAGCTCAATAGTTTCTCCTTTATCCGAGCATAATAGAAATTCTCTAGATCCAAGCATCAATTAGTTAAATCTCTGTTTTGATTCCAACAAAATCTCTATTTTGATTCAGTTTATCGAACACCGCACTATCATCATCGGGCTTATAGCTGAGATCTCTCTATGCCCATTGAAATAAACTTAAATGAAGCATCACTATCTTCCATAACTTTCAAGGCTTGCATAATATAAGTCATATTTAGTAGAAATTGGAGCTTAATCAATTGGGTCTTCTTCCGAAAACTGTAGTACCTACAAAGACAGTATCTTTTGCATTGAAATTAATTAACTGAAAATTGTTCTGATTCGCAATGTATACTCAAAGAAAATTCGTTAAATATGGACTAAGTTCGTGAAATGGGTTTAAAATTGGTTACTTGATTTGATGAAAGTTTGTGAAATTAATATTGGGGTTGTCTTCAGGTTGTCGTGGGGAATCTTTAGCTGAAGTTATAAGAAATTTGAAGGAGTTTCTCTTAAAAGTTTGGATTAAAATCTTGGTTGGAACAAGAACACATGAAGATAATGAAGAACACCAAGAACATTGATTTCCAAAACATCAATGTCTCATTTTTTGTAAGGGTGAGCACGTTGTGTGCAAAATTCTTATCTTTGTATGTGAGAAATAAGATAGATAAAAGTTAGCGGATCATCATAGTAGCCGGCTTGTTGAAATATTTCTCAGAAAACAGCCGCCTCCGTTCATAGGAACTGCGGCGGAGATAAAAAGGAAGATGGTGGAGGAAGGGACTGCTCATTTCTCTTTCTTAATTTTTGGTCAGATTTTATAATTAATTTTATCTTCTTCTTTTTAGCTGACATGTAATTATTTTATTGGTTTGTTCTGCCACTTTAAAAGAGAGTGAGGCTCACGCATTAATATTAGTTTTGGAATTGTTGAATTTGTGTTTGATAGGTACACGTTGGTGGATGTTGTAGTGTTTAATAGAAACAAGCCTTAGTTGAGGTGTCTAAGTGAAAAATCGTGCCAACATTAAGTGTCTCCATTGTATTCAGCCTATATATAACCAGTAGTGCCCTGACCTTCCTCGTCAGTACTCGACCGAGGTTAGGCTTGGCACTTACTAGGTACCGCCGTGGTGTACTCATACCCTTTCCTGCACACGTTTTTCGTGTGTAGATCCAGGTTCTTCTGCTCAGCCATACTATCCTTGAGGGAAGGCGATTCAGAGACTTCAAGGTATATCTGCCGCGTCCGCAGACCTAGAAGTCCCTCTCTACTCTCCCTTGAGTTATAGGCTTTTTCCCTGTATTTTCCTTGTTATTAGACTTCTGGAGTTAGAAACCTTATGTATTTTCTTTAGCTTGTGATTCAAGAGATTCCGACTTTGGGAGTGTTACTAATTGTCGAGAGTGTCATTATTGTATTTGCCGAACAACATTTTAAACACTTTATTTATACTTACCTGTTAGTTGGCTAGTTTTGTACTTTTGTGATTCTGTTTTCCGTAAATTGTTAGGCTTACCTAGTCATAAAGATTAGGTGCCGTCACGACAGTTCATGGAGGGAGAACTTCGTTCGTGATAATATGGCTCCCAAAGATGTGGTTCCCGAGGATGTGGCTCCCAAAGTAGATTAGGTTCTTTTGTGTTTGTTTTTGTATAAGGCCCCTTGTGGGTATTGTAAATACTCTTTATGAATATTAGTAATTCCCTTTCTTTTCACTTTATCTCCTATTTGTATTAAATTATGCTTCGTCTCCATTTGTGAAAAGTTTTGATGTTACAACTTCAATGATCAAGTGAGCACTGGTTCGAACTCAGAATAGAACAAAGCCTTAAGCTTTTTAGTGATCAATGGATGATCTTTGAACTTATAATAGAATACCTCTTAAGTTTTTTGTTAATCCTCGAGCTATGCTTAAGTCGATTGATGCGAGCTCGGGATGATGGGACTCTTGAGTCCGAGTTGAGTGAGAGCAAGGTCTTGAACTCTACATGCTTCGACCCTTAGGCTCTTTTATATTGGCCCTTAGGCTCTATTATATTGGCACTTAGGCTCCTTAAGTTGGGCCAATTCGGCCTCAAAAGCGGCTATAATTCTTCCCTCTTTTCAGCTAAAAGACTTAATGAAAATTTCTTTATGCCTTAGCATGTGTTTTTTGTACCTATTGGATTTTTTGAAGGTTTGATCAATCGGAACCTCATTTGCAATCTGTTTGTGTTATGATAATTGAATACCTCTTAAGGATTTTTCGAAGGCTGATGTTATCGAAGCCTTTAAATTAATCGAGGGCTGATTTTATCGAAGCCCTTTTTTATTTGCTTTTGCCGAGGGCAGTCTAATTTAACCAGTTTTTCAAAGTATTTGAAGGCCTTTAACTTATGGCGAAAGTCGGACGTCTCCGAGCCACATTAATCGGCCGTAGCCTTTATTATATGTCCGTAGTCTTTAATATGGTCGTAGTAATATGGCCGTAGCCTTCGGGTATGTCTCTTGGACTTGTTTCCCGATAACCTTCCGACTTGTTCGAAAGGTTAGTCCTTGAGTATGATGGCCTTTGTCTTTATGTCGAGTGGATTCCTCTTTGAGGTCTTATGAATTCGATTTTAGATGACTCGAATGTGTTGACTGTCGATGACAGTCCCGAGTATTCGTGGCGTATTTGCGTTCTGGCCCTTGAGCCGTTTCTCACAGAATTATAAGTATGAAGCTCGTACAATAGTAGACTTCTTTGAGACAGAAAGTGTTTTGATATAGAAAGAATGCTTCCTTGAATAATTGATACATGCGTACATGTTCTGCCATCGGGCTCGGTTATTCTATATGGACACGGTTCATCCGACCGTTTGGCTCATTACAAAGTTTTCCTATCGAGGCCCTTTTTGGATGAAGTATTTTCGTCAAAAACATAACGCCACAGAGGGTGATGCCCCCAGTATTCGAGGTTGATTGAAAATAAGCCTTGGATACTGTTGAATTTTCCTTAGGTAGCACATAGATGTTGCCTTGTTAAAAACCTCGCCGGAAAAACCCATTTGGGGCAAAACCCGATCTAAGGGAAAAAGAGTGTGACGCATGCTTTAAAACCTAAATTCTTCATGTAGAAAGGTGCCCTCGACGTCTTCGATCAAACACCTGCAATGAGTTAGTTTTAAATTCAAATGGAAAAGAGGAGAAGGTCATACCTTAGCAATAATACCGTTTGAGTAGTGATACATTCCAGTTGTTCGGCAATTGTTCGCCTTCCATCATGCCAAGTTTGTAAGATCCTTTACCGACAACTCCGATGACTCGGTACGGTCCTTCCCAATTCGGGCCTAGTTTCCCTTCATTCGGATCTCGAGTATTGAGGGTGACTTTCCATAGAACTAAGTCCCCGATTTCGAAGTGTCGAAGGTTGGTCCTTCTATTATAATATCTCTCGATTCTTTGTTTCTGTGTGGCCATCCGAGCAAGTGTAGCTTCTCGTTTTTCATCTAATAACTCGAGGCTAGTATTCATAGCCTTATGATTTGATTCCTCCGATGCATGTCGAAATTTGGCGATGGGTTCCCCGACCTCGACCGAAATCAAGGCCTCGGAGCCATATACTAATGAGAACGGGGTCACCCCTGTGCTAGACTTCGATGTCGATCGATACGCCCAAAGAACCTCGGGTAGAACTTTTCTCCATTTTCCTTTTGCATCGTCCAACCTCTTCTTTAGGTTTTGAATGATAGTTTTATTTGTTGACTCGGCCTGTCCATTCCCGCTCGGGTGGTACGGTGTTGATAAGATCCTCTTTATTTTTGTGTGCTTCGAGGAATTTTGTTACCTTGTTGCCAACGAATTACTTTCCATTGTCGCATACAATCTCGGCAGGTATCCCAAATGAACATATGATGTGGTCCCAGATGAAGTTAATAACTTATTTTTCTCTGACCTTCTCGAAGAACTGTGCTTCCACCCATTTAGAAAAGTAGTCAGTCATAAACTATATGAATTTAGCTTTACCTGGAGCCGTTGGCAGAGGACCGACTGTTTCCATCCCCCATTTCATGAAAAGCCACGGGGACAAGACTGAGTGAAGTTTCTTTCCAGGCTGATAAATCATTGCAAACTTTTGACATTTATCACACTTTTCAACAAACTCCTTAGTGTCTTTTTCATGCTATCTCAGTAATACCCTGCTCTAATAATTTTGCGGATCAAAGACTCGGCACCGGAGTGATTCCCACAAGTGCCTTCGTGGATTTCTCGTAGAACATAATCGGTATCCCTCGGCCCTAAACATACCGCCAATGGTCCATCGAACGTCCTCTTGTACAATGTTCCATCTTCATCTAATGTGAACCTAGCAGCCTTGGTTCGTAGAGCCCTTGACTCTTTATGATCCGATGGGAGCTTTCCATTTTTAAAATATTCGATATACTTGTTCCTCCATTCCCAAGTCAAACTCGTAGAATTTATCTCGGCATGACCCTCTTCGACCACAAATCTTGGTAATTGGACGACAGTCCCGGAACAATATTATCTTCTTCAACTAATGATCTCAAGTTAGCAAGTGCATCGGCCTCATTGTTTTGTTCTCGAGGCACATGATCTAGATTCCACTCCTTGAAGTGGTGCAAGGTTACCTGTAGCTTATCCAAGTATCTTTGCATCCTATCCTCTCGAATATCGAAACTTTTGTTTACTTGGTTCACCACCAACAGAGAATCGCACTTGGCTTCAGTGACTTCTGCCCCCAAGCTTTTAGCTAGCTTGAGACCTGCAATCATTGCCTTAGACTCGGCATCATTGTTAGTCAACCTAGAATTTTTAATATATTGTCTAATAGTGCTACCTGTGGGTGGCTTCAAAACGATTCCAAGCCCAAACCCTTTCACATTCGAGGCATCGTCCGTGAAGAGGGTCCATATCCCCGATGATTTACCCGACTTTAGCAGAAGTTCTTTTTCCACTTCGGGCATGAGGGTTGGTGTAAAACCGGCTATAAAGTGAGCTAAAATTTGAGACTTGATGTCCGTTCGGGGTTGATATTCGATATCATATCCCCCAAGTTCGACTGCCCATTTGGCCAGCATCTTTTTCCTTTTATTTTGAATTTGGCACTATTCAAATAAAAAAGAACCTACTCGGCCTGATAGCTCGGGCTTATGTAAAACATTTCGGAGAGGATAAGTAGTTAACACACATACTGGGTGACACTAGAAATATGGCTTTAGCTTTCTAGATGCGCTTATTAATGCAAGTGCTAATTTTTCTAAGTGTGGGTATCTAGTTTCAGCATCTCCTAAAGTCCAACTTACATACTCCCTCCGTTCTAATATATGTGAACCTGTTTGACTGGGCACGGAGTTTAAGAAAAAATAAAGACTTTTGGAATTTGTGGTCCTAAGCAAGTCAAAAAGGGGCCAGAGTATTTGTGTGGTTATAAAAGCTTCTCATTAAGGGTAGAATTGTATGTTGAAGCTAAATTGTTTCCTAATTAAGAAAGGAGTCATTCTCTTTGGAACGGACCAAAAAGGAAATAGGTTCACATAAACTGGAAAGGAGGGAGTAATAAACAGGGAATTGCGTACCTTATTCTTCTCGAACTAGTGCCCAACTTATTGCTATCTCGGACACTGTCAAATATAAGTAAAGCTTTTCATCTACCTTCGGAGTGTGAAGTAGAGGTGGGCTCGATAAATATCGCTTCAATTCTTCCAATGCTTGCTGGCATTCCGGGGTCCATGCGAATTTTATTTCTTTTTGAGCAAGGAAAACAACCTGTGGCTTCGATCCGATGAACTCGAAATAAATCAACCCAAGGCGGCTATTCGTCATGTTAACCTTAGTACGGCTTTTACACTATCTACGATAGTGATATCTTCGATGGTCTTGATCTTGTCGGGGTTGATTTCGATCCCTCAATTTGATACCATGAATCCGAGGAACTTGCCTAAACCGATTCCGAAGGCACATTTTTCCGGGTTAAGCTTCATGTTGTACTTCCTCAAGATTTTGAATGTTTCCTGTAAATGAGCTAAATGGTCCTCTGCCCGCAAGGACTTAACCAACATATCGTCAATATAAACTTCCATTGATTTACCTATTTGTTCCTCAAACATTTTGTTAACTAGGCCTTGGTACGTGGCTCCAACATTTTTTAGCCCGAAGGGCATTACATTGTAACAGTATGTTCCAAACTTAATGATAAATGAAGTCTTTTCTCGGTCCTCCGGGTTCATCTGAATTTGATTGCACCCGAAGTAGGCGTCGATAAAGGTTAGGATCTCGTGGCCGGCCGTGGCATCGATCATGCGATCGATGTTAGGCAGGGGAAAAAAGTCTTTAGGGCATGCCTTGTTCAAATCCTTATAATCTACACACATTCTAAGTTTGTTTCCCTTTTTAGGAACTACAACTACGTTGGCTAACCATTCGGGGTATTTTACCTCCCGAATAGACCCTATTTTAAGAAGTTTGGTTACCTCATTCTTTATGAATGCATGCTTCACCTCGGACTGGGGCCTCCATTTTTGCTTTATCGGTTTGAACCTGGGGTCGAGGCTTAGCCGGTGTGTTGTTATTTCCAGTGGGATCCCTATCATGTCTAAATGGGACCAAGCAAAACAATACATATTATCAATAAGAAATTGAATGAGTTTTTTCCTGAGTTCGGGGGTTAACCCCGTTCCCAGGTATACCTTTTTCTCGGGCATGTATTCGATCAGTATGACTTGTTCCAGTTCCTCGACCGTCGACTTGGTTGCGTCTGACTCTTCGGGAGCAATGAAAGTTCGAGGAGTAAGGAAATCCTCTTCTTGTTCTTCGATTACCTGTTCCTCCGGTTCGGTCGAGGCTGGGGACAGTGATTGCTATTTGGCCATCTGCTTATCTTTGATGCTTGATTTTTTCGAGGTCGAAGGCACAGGTATCGGTGTCACCTCATCAATTGCAAACATTTCCTTTGCAGCGTGTTGTTCTCCGTAAACCATTTTCACACCATCCGCTATTGGGAATTTCATCATCTAATGAAGGGTTGAAGGTACTACCCTCATATGGTGGATCCATGGCCTCCCGAGTAGTGCATTATCTCTCATATCACATTCGATGACATGGAATTTTGTATCTTGGATGGTCCAGACCACGTTTACTGGTAGGATTATCTCCCCCTTCGTTGTTTCGCTTGCCATGTTGAAGCCATTTAGGACTCGGGATGCAGGTACAATTTGATCCTATAGGCCGAGCTTCTCTACGACCCTCTATATTATTATGTTTGCTGAGCTACCTGGATCCACTAGAACACGTTTAACATGAAATTTATTTAACAAAATAGAAATTACCAAGGCGTCATTGTGCGGCTGAGATATGCCTTCCGTTTCCTCGTCATTGAATGATAGGACGCCCTCGGGAACATAGATCCGAGTCCGTTTTTCACTGGTGATCGACACCTTGGTGCGTTTGAATATAGGACCTTGTGGAACATCAACACCGCCAATGATCAGATGGATCACATGTTGCGGTTCTTCCTGCTTGTTTTTTCTGTTTGCATCTCTTTCCCGGAAGTGGTTCTTAGCTCGATCACTGAGAAACTCTTGAAGATGACCCTCGTTGAACAATCGAGCTCTTCCTCCCTTAGCTGCCTGTAGTCTTCGGTCCTATGGCCATGTGTTCCATGATATTTACACATCAAGTTTGGATTCCTTTGAGAAGGATCGGTTTGTATAGGCCTAGGCCACCTGGTGTCTTTGATTCTTCCAATAGCTGACACGATCCCCGATGCATCTATGCTGAAATTATACTCCGACAACCGATGTGCTTCCGCGAGGTCGGTATGTTTATCAAAACCATTCTTACTCATAAGTCCCCGAAAGCTTTGACCTCAATCATTTCTTCGATCTTTCCGAGGAGCGTTATGCCCCGAACCGTTGTTTATCCGATCGACATATGGTTGATACCGTTCTTTGCTTGATCTTTGTTCTCTATCCGTATCCCTCGGACCTTAACTACCAATCTATTAGGATGAACTGAACCCGAGGGGGCTCCCAACTGGTCGTCCTCGACACTGATCTTCGATTGGTAACGATTATGTATGTCTGACCAAGTCACAGCTGGGTACTCGATCAGATTTTGCTTTAATTGACGTGACGTGATCGAACTCCACTCGTTCAAACCCTTCATAAAGGCTTTTACTGCCCAATCATCCGAGACCGGTGGTAATTCTATTCTCTCCATTTGAAATCGAGATACGTATCCCTTAGCATCTCATCATTCCTCTGTCTTATCTTAAAAACGTCTGATTTCCTTGTCGCCACCTTTATGGCTCCAGCATGTGCTTTCATACAGGCGTCTGGTAATATAGCAAATGAATCGATAGAGTTCTGGGGCAAGTTGTGATACCAAATCATGGCTCCCTTTGACAAAGTTTTCACAAATTTTTTTCAACAATACTGATTCGATCTCATCATCATTCAAGTCGTTTCCTTTAATCCCGCAAGTGTATGAGGTAATATGTTCATTAGGATCGGTTGTCACGTTGTATTTAGGTATATCGGGCATGCAAAACTTCTTAGGAATGGGCTTCGGAGCCGCACTCTAAGGGAATGGCTTTTGTATGAATTTTTTGGCATCCAAACCTTTCAAGATCGGGGGTGCCCCCGGTATTTGATCAACACGGAGTTATAAGTCTCCACTTTTTTGTCATTATCCTCAATCTTCTTCTCCCCGAACTCGATTCTCTTGGTGAGTTCTTCGAGCATCGTCATAATTGTGGGATCAGTCCCCGAGCCATTATCGTTTGATCTTTCCGGTATCGGCTCAGTACGCCGACTGTTTTCTGGTTCAACTATACTTGGAGTTTTGTGCTAACTTTGAAGCTGAGTGATAGCAACTTGTTGAGCTTGTAGCATCTCGAATATTACTTGGAGGTTGACTCCCCCATCTCCTATACCCTGTGTTCCTTGGCCACCAGGTCGGGCTTCCCTGCGTACACTTCCTTGAGGTCTCCGCCTAAATCCGCATTCAAAGCAATATGCTAACTAACATCGACTGGTTCCACATTTGGCACTTTCCCAGGGTTAATCAGTGGTACATCGACTCCTATATTGTTGTTTTCCCCATGAAATCCAAGACCATTATCGCCGTGTACGGGTGCGTTTTGCGAGTTTGACATGTTTTAACCCGAGAACAAAAATTCTTGACAGGAACAAGTGTGAAAATAACGTGTGTTATTAAAATCGGTACTGAAATAATCACTATTATCTTTAGCCCCACAGTGGGCGCCAAACTATTTACCTCGAAAATACGAGTAACAATTAAACTCGATTTATTGTTTTAAAGATATGTGATTTAGTTTAATACCAATTAATAACCAAGAAAACTAACGTATAAATGAAGGAAATAAATAAAATCAAACCAGTGTGCAAGCCAGTCTCGACCTCGAGCTAAGGTGTCCTCGAGGTAGGTCAAGAATAGTAAAATAAGAACAGTAAAGTTAAAGGACAATTATGATGAACAATGAGCGAGAAAGTTTGAGAGTGTATTTTTTTGCCAATGATTCGTGATGGTTACATATTATTGGGGTCCCCTTTATATAGCAGGGGAACTCTAAATAAGGTGCATTCCTATTTACAGTAAGGAATCTTATTGTTACTACTGTCTAACCGCCTAGTACGGATTCGTACTAAGTCGTACGAATCTATTCTGAATTTATGCCATGATCTTGGGGACATGGCTGGAATCTTGCTCTTTCTGTTACAAACCCATAACGGCATCATCTCAGGGTTGGGCATACTCGGCTTCGATACACATCGCATACTTCGATCCTCGAGCCTTGTACTCTGTCATTGGGCTCAAACTTGGTCCATCGAGCTCGAACTCGACCCATCCTGGCTTAAGCCGACCCCTCGAGCCCGTGAAATCGGACATACCTGATTTCGACCGTACACAGGCAGAATACTAAACGCCCCGTAGTGTCATGGGCGGCTTTCCAGCCATGCCCCATGACCCCTTGGGCGCGCCCCGTGGCGTCCTAGCGAACCTCCCAATGCCTAGCGCCACGGACGGCCCCGTGGTCTTGGCCGCGCCAAGTGAGAAGCGCGCAGGTGCCTCTGTCGCCCCACCGATATCCCTCGCGAGCGCCAAGCCACAGGCAGAAGCCAACAGCGCCGCGCACGCAGGCCGTGATGCCAAAGACACTGCTGCTGACAACGGACCTCCTGCTGCCTTATAGAAGACTAAGTCATTTTCATTGTAAATATAGAGTAGTTTTATTTCATGCACTTCCATTATGTTTCTAGCTTAATTAGGTCTACTCCTGTAACTTTGGATTATTTTTTTTAAGTACTATTAGGGGGGATCAAGCAATCAAAACTTTCTAGCAAGCAAGCAATTCTCTGTACTGGTGTCTCTCCCCCTCGACACCGCGTTGCTTTTCTGTAATAGCTTTCATTAATGCAATCAAGCTTTCTTTCATTCTGAATTCTCATTTCTGTTCTCTCAATTGCTCTTGATATTGATTTTCCCGTACGGCACTGACAATCTCGTCTAGCGTACGGAGGGGACCTCAGTTGGCGGACAGCAACTGTACTGACATCAGTTGCCTAGCCGTACGTCGCCCTTCCAAGGAATCTCAGGAAGGCGCCGCGTATCAGTAGATATGGGCTATCTTTCTTGTGTTCAGTCGACCAGCATCATGAGTGTTCAACAGTTGATATCACTCAGCCAGCGTTTTGGGTGTTCACTCAGGCCACCAACTAGATGTTTATCATCAGCCATTCTCCTCGTGAGCCAACTGTGCCCCTGCGTGTAATTATTATGCAATACTGCTCTCTTGCTCGCACAGCTCTAAATATCCTTTGATTTTTGTCTCTAAGTTGTTACTTATGACTCTCAAACAATAGATGAGTTCTTTATGATGTGTCGATAATTCTCCGGGAGGAATTGGGCAGGCACTTTGGATTGGTCTTGAGATAAAACTTTCCTTTCAACTCTCTCGAATTCGACAACTAACATAGTGCGTCTCTCGAATAAAAGGTGAAATTGATCTCCTTGTAATATGTGACTTTTAAGAATTCTCCTCTGGCAGTACTTCAGATTGACCATGAGGAGATTTTCTATACACATATAGTTAGTTCTGCTTGTCCTTTGTAGAGAGTTGTTTCTGATAGAAACTTGGCTCAGGTGAAGCAAAAACAATATAATGACAATCGACTTTGCTGGGGATCGAACCCAGAATCTCTGGTTTCGTAGACCAGCGCCTTATCCATTGGGCCACAGAGTCCTTGTTGAGCAGCTTATCAACTACTTAGTTAATTTCATTGTTAGTGAGATTTAGAGTATTTTTCAGTAATAATTACTGTACTTTTTATTTTGTCTGGAACAGTCGATCCTATCTTCATATGGGATCTAGACATAAATGATTGATACTAATATGCTGTTTTAACATCCCTGATAGCTCATAATTAACAGTTCAATTATGAATATAATGTTTTTTTTCATACAATGGCTGGGTTTGGGTGATATTCTCAGGCTGTGGAATATTCCTTTCTCCCCAACTTGTGGTCAAATGGAATTTGTCAATTAACAGTTCTAGTTTTACATGGACAAGTTTTGAGCTTGTCTGACCGGGATCTAGGATGTGTTTTGTAGGTTTGATGAACTTATTACTTGGACACGAACTCTATATATATATGCAAAATAATTAAAAATTATTTTGAGCTCACTGACTCTAAATCTTAAATTTGCCTTTGTATACAGGTTTAACAGGAATATGGAGGTTGTTTTGTATACATATGGCGGGGTGTCTGATTTTGACAGGCTATTTTATACACTATACGCTAATTTCTTTAATGTGCAGCTATCTCAACATGCATATTAATATGTGGGAATAGAGTGTTTCTTTCTGCTTTTCGCACTCTGTGTAAATAAATTCCTCAAGCTCCCTTTGCCCAAAATGTAGTTCGATATAGTACTATTTCTTTGCAGCCAAATGGTAATTCTTTATGATCGTGAAATATTATTATGCATTTTCCAAACCTTGGTAATAGATTATCATCTCCCATATAGACAATCTCACTCATTTGCTTGTAAGTTGCAAACCAATTCTTGTGTGGAAAGTAGCACCAGAATCAAGAACCCAAGAATTTTGCGCATGACTAGAACTCATAGCACAGACTTTCCCTACATCGTCACTGATGTTGGGCATATTTCTATATGTTTTGATATTACTTCACTCATGTTTTAACCGCTTTTTGGTGCTTTTTGGTGTTGAAAATGCCCAACATGCTTTAATTATTAGTTTTATGACTAATGGAGTTGTGTGTGATGATTTAGGGTGTTTGGAGTGCAAAAATATGAAGAAAAGGTGCTCTAACTAGAGGAGAAAAGGGTGGATGCGTCGCATCCAACCTTGGAAAGAAGGTTATTTGGTGCACCCTTAGCAGTGAAGTCGGCCCATAGCATCCCCATAGCCTCCGCACCTAGGCAAAGCTGAGATGGAGGAACAAAGGGTGGATGCGAGCATCCACCCTAGCATGCAAAGCTGAGAAATCCACCCTAGCATGCAAAGCTGAGAAGCGGAGGACGAGGTGGATGCGAAGCATCCACCCCAGCATCAATCCCTGAAGCTGATTCGGATTAGGAATGAGAGAACTTTGGCTCACGACTTTTGTACGCAATATATAGGCCAAAAATGCCCTTTTAGGTGATCTAACATACTTTAGAAGGGAATTCGACATAGGAAGAGCACAGAGCCGCCGTGGAGGCCGGGTCTCATCTTTCTTCCACCAAACTTTGTATTTTTTATGTTTCTTTGTATGATTTGTTGTTTTGCTACCATGTCTATGTGGAGCTAAACTTCACGTTCTAGGGTTGTGGTTCTTTCATGACTATTGTTATTCGGATATTAATTTTGATTTCTTAGTTTATCATATTGGTTTATTTATTTAATCCTGCACTTAATTATTTGATTGCTTGATCGCCAATTGAATACTATCTACGAATCTAGAATTGAACTCGAAAGTGGAAATTCTAGATTGCATATAGGATTGAGTAGAGAAAGTTCTTGAACCTGGGCATCGGGGAACAGATTCGCGGTTAGGATAGACATATACCTAATTGCCTTGCTTGGTTGATGTACAGGAAATATAAATGCGTTGTTGTTGATTCTAACTCCATAGACATATAGGCGTTAGGTTAGCTTGAATAGGCGAGTATGAACTCGACAGATTCTTACAAGAAATATTAACCCTGTCAACCAGTAAGCTAGATGAATTAGTTAGTCAATTCAATTGAAGAATACAATAGGATTGTTAGATAGCCCATGACCCTAGATCGTTTTCATTACATTGATAACATAAAAATCTGCTCTTCCTCTATTTAAAGTTCATTAGTTATTTTCTTTTTGGTTTAATTACTTTAGCATCACTACTTTTGGGTTTAATCTTTGTATAGATAATTAGGATAGTCTAATTTAGTTAATAGTTAATCACATGTCCTCGTGGGTTCGACATTCGACTTTTAGTCACTTTATTACTTAACGACCGCGTATACGTACGTGTGCGTTTTGGCCACAACAAGTTTTTGGCGTTGTTGCAAGTGTCAATAATACTTGCCGAATTATCTATTTTCTACTTCCCTCTTTTCTCCTTCAGCTTAGGACAATCTCTCTTGTAGTGACCTTGCTCCCCGCACTCATAACAGTGTTGCTTCTTTGTTCTAGATTTTGATCTGGCGGTTGACTTTTTCTTGTTGAAGTCCTTTTGTTGTGTTCTTCCTCTAATCACAAGACCCTCGCCCTCAATTCTGCTGTCTGGAAAGCTCTTTTTCAACTCTTTAGATTTTAGTGCATTACTAACATCTTCTAGTGAAATGTTGTCTTTGCCATATAGAAGCGTATCGGCTAAAGTATCATAAGACGGTGATAAAGAACGTAACACAATCAAGGCCTGATCCTCACTCTCATCCATATTCTTCAGGTCCATAATAATTGAATTAAACTCATCAATGTGAGTTTTAGCAGGTGTACCTTCATTCATACGGAGATTGTATAACCTCTTTTCAGGTAGAGGCAGTTTGTTAGCGATTTCATAGAATACAGATCTTAAAGATTCTTCATGCCTGATCACGCCCAACTATGTCTTATAAAAAGTACTAAGCAATCGTTGCAAATATAATTCGGTTTACAAGTCCGGAGTCGAATCACACAGAGAACTAAGGCTTAGCTACAGTTGTTCAATATCACCAAGAAGACAAGCTTGAACAATTCCAAACTAATAGATATTAAGGTTCTTGTGTTTAACTAATTAACTAACAAACTAAAATAGTAAATTAACAACTAAAAATACTAAGGGTTAGAGACAAGATTCAGGAGGTCTAGAGTTATGATTTCCCCTATTGTCGGAATCCTTCCGGCTACGTTTTCTATAAATTCGCCTAAGTGTTCTCTATCGATCATGAGCGCTCTGACTGTCATAACTCTCTCCCGAGTAATTATCACAATTTACTAGACATATTCTCCTAAATTACGCTAGCTGGCATTAAGTACAGCTCACTCGGATCGCACCCAAGGTTTCTTTATCCCTAACCCCGCCTTTAAACCCTTCGTATTGATCCCTCATATACGTTAGGAGTGATGTTGTTCAACAACTACCTAAATATGAACTCTCTCCCGAGTAATACATACTAAATAGGCACAGTTGATTGAGAGCTCTTCAACCAACCACAATAATAACGCAGTTGAACAAATAGAGGAAATACTACGGCAAAACTGTATTAACGTAACAGGAAAATCATCCTCCAATAGGTTCCATCAAAACCCTAGATAACAAATTAGCTATTCATAATAGTATGCATAACTACAATACTATAATTCATAACCAATAATGAAAATAGGAAGAAGGAAGTGAAAAACTCGTAGAAGAATTCTCCGCCTTGCTCCTAGTGTTTTCTTGCTTCCTTAGGTCAAATCCCCGATCTCCTTAGCCTCCTTAGGTCTAAATTATGTCAAAAGTATGTCCCCTCTCTCTCTCTCTCAAAATAGCGTTTTTACATGTATTTATACCAAATAGGGTCGCGCCCAGACGAAACACCTTTTCCTGCGCGAAATAGGACTCTGGCCCTGCAAATTTTGCACAGGCAAGCCGCATGGGGCAACGCGCCACGCTGTGTGCTTGTGGGTAAGTTCAGAGAGCTGATTCTGACAGGCTGCGGGAAATTTCCACAGGCATGCTGCACGCCGTGCCGCACCAAGCGCCGCGGTAGTGGGATTTCGCAAAAATGCAGAACAAGAAAGTTGTAACCCTTTCAAATAGCTTTCCAACTACATATTGTGGAGCCCAAACGGAGTTCTGAGCGAAAAGTTATGTTCATTTTACTAGACAATGTGCCTTATGCCCGCTTGATTCTCCATTTCGTTCTTAACTATCATCCGTTGATCCCCGAACACAATCCCGGCTTGATTCCTTGAACTTTTACTCAGATTTCAAAGCTCCAAATCACTTGAATTCATTCCATAATATCTAGAGAGCTCGGAATCACTCCTACAAGGCATAAAATATACAATTAGTGCAAAACACTAGCGATTAAAGCTCAAACTCAATTAAAGTACAGTAAATTAGAGTGCAATAAGCGACTAAAATACGCAATTATAGCCTATCATCAACACCCCACACTTAAACCGTTGCTCGTCCTCGAGCAATCAAACTACACTTTATATAGACACGGCCTTTTTAAATAATTCTCCTAACTCATCACACCAAGAATATTTAAAATAGACTAAGCACAAAAGCATAACATCTTCACAACTACCACGCATTATTCACAACATACTCACTTACTCTAACATAGAGGTCCACAATATTGCCTTTTCTTCATGAATCAAGTGCCCTCACACAACAAAAGAGAGTAGTTCCATACACCATAAAAGTTAAGAACAATTAGGAACTCAAGATAGAAAGAATTCACTCACTCTCAGAAATAACATTCATATGCCACACAAGATGCACCATAGGCTTGCCGGTAGTGTATTACTCTACTAATCGAGCTCATTCAGTCTAGGATCAAGTAGGACTTTATTTGGTTGTAATGTAGGCTGCGGGACGAGTAGGATACATTTAGATATAAGAGTGACTACACATCCCTAAGCACTTTAATACATATACTTTAACATGCAAACCCCATACTTATGTCAAACCAAACTCCACATTCACATCAATGTATATTACCCCATACTTCTTTAAGCACAATTACATCAAGAGTCACCACTTATCAAGGAATATTTTTTTTCACAGCAATACAACTATTTTTTCCTTTTCTTTCTTTTTCAATTCAAATGGCTCTTACTTTTTTCAAAACAGTGCACCTTTCTCCTTATTTCATTGGTTCCACTCAAAAGCCAAACCAACCACCCCACACTTTAACTTTTACAAAGTTCATAACAATTCAAGTGCTCATGAGAGGTGAAAAGGTTCAAATAGATGGTTAATTCAAACAAAGGTGTAAGGCTTGTAATGTGGTTGCCAAAGAAACAGGATTACAAGCAAAATGGGTTAACTACGATACATAACAATTAGACGGGTAAAATATACATATCTGGCTCAAAAAAGAAACCCCTATATCACTTCCAAGACTGAACAAAACTACTATTTCGCTTTGCAAACACACGGGGCAAGTTCTAGGCATCAACTGCAATGCACAGAATAACACCCAAACCTCACACACACCTGGCACATAACTCACTCAGGATTGGATGCATCAAGACACTCTAGTCAAAGCAGTTAAGCAAAGTTAAGATCATACAATTTAAGGTACTTATACTAGAGTGAAAACTGAGCCTAAGCGTCACAGCCAAAGTACTCACTACTCTCAAGGCATAACAAAGTCAAGATATATTGCTTCAATTCAAAACACAGCACAATGGCTCCTATTCCAAAAAAAACTAGCTACACACGGTTCAAACAAAACCCTTGGAAAAGAATCACGACACAAAGAAAAACCAAGGGGGAATTGCTACACTACCCAACAAAAGAAGATCTTTTTGTCTTTTTTTTCTTTCAACTTAAATCCCTCAAGAAAATTGTCTAATAGATCCATCGTGGAGAAAAGTGCAATCTTTTTTTTAAAGCATTATTCAATTAAACTAACACAGCTAAAGTAGCATATAAAGTCACCTAGACAACCTCCTCGCCCCACACTTAAAATTGTGCGTTGTCCCCAATGCACATCATAACGAATAAGAGGGTAATAGAAACTCCCCGGTAGGCCAAAGGCTGAAGCAATAGCAGCTCATGGGGTACTCTGACTTGTCCCAGGCCTGATCCTTCATGCGGGTACCTCACACTTAGTTCCAACCGTCTGGTTTGTTGTTGCATCCTTCCAATAGCTTTGCTTTTCATGCTACTGGAAAATCAAAAATCGACACTACAAACATAATACAATTAAGGAAATAAAAAATAAAAGAAAGCAATAAAGCTAGGTTGCCTCCCAACAAGCGCTTGATTTAACGTCGCGGCACAACACGAATCACTTTTTGCCTCCACCTCGAGCTTATGAATTGAACCCCAATTTGGCATCAAGTTTTCGGCTATGCTCCAAGGGCGGAGGAACAAATCTAATTGGCCCAAGTAACCAGTACCACTCTACACTTCTTGGTTTTTAGATGAGGTATGTAGTCTTGTCTTTCTGGCAAGAAAAATTCCAAAATGCAGGCACCTTGTTCCTCATTCCTTGACTTCTCAATCGGCTTGGATGATTCTATTTCAATATTGTCATCCAAGCACAATGTAAAAAAATGTTTGGAGTGAGGCCCAATGCGCACAAACACATGAACTTCGGGAGTTTCAACTTCATCAACATCAATGATACTAGAGTGAACAAAATTTATATCCTCAATGTCCTTGGCTGATTCTAGTCTCACTTCTTCAACATCGACATCCTCAAATTGTAGTTGGCTAGGTTGTTGATGTTCTACTCTGGCCTCCTCAATTAGCACCTCAAATTCACGCTCTTCTTGGCTCCTATCCCCAAAATCGGCTTGCTGAGCATTAAAACCTTCAACCACTTGACTCACTTGAGCCTCCAAGTTGCGAATAGTTGCCTCTTGCCTTTCTATCTGCAATTGTTTTTCATTATTTTATTCCAGAAGGCACTTTAACATATCTTTGATCTCCTTCAGGTCTGCATCCCCATGTTTTTTGTTCCTATTAACTTCACAAGAAAAGGTAGAACCATAAAAGTGACAATTTTTTCCACCACAGACATCACACACATTCCACAAATAAGATTGAGTTGGTGCACATAACTCGCTCTCGGAATATTTTGATAATTTTGATACGGGTGGTTTTCCTCACAATATGTATGAGGATCAATAGTAGAATTATCTACACCTAAAAACCCATAATTCCAAGATGTCCTGTTTCTCAAATCAACAGTTATAATAACAAGAAATAAAAAAAATAAAATAAAATAAAAGTTCAAACTTGAAAACCTAGCAATATATACAGCTACAACTACACCGTTAGTTCCCCGGCAATGGCACCAAAATTTCATCACACCCAAATATGCCTTATAAAAAGGACTAAGCGGTCGTTGCAAATATAATCCGGTATACAAGTCCGGAGTCGAATCCCACAGAGAACTAAGGCTTAGCTACAGTTGTTCAATATCACCAAGAAGATAAGCTTGAACAATTCCTAACTTATAGATATTAAGGTTCTTGTGTTTACCTAATTAACTAACAAATTAAAATAGTAAATTAACAACTAAAGACACTAAGGGTTAGAGACAAGATTCAGGAGGTATAGAGCTATGATTTCCCCTATTGCCGAATCCTTCCGGCTACGTTTTCTATAGATCGCCTAAGTATTCTCTACCGATCATGAGCGCTCTAACTGACGTAACTCTCTCCCGAGTAATTACCACAATTTACTATACATATTCTCTCGAATTACGCTAGCTGGCATTAAGTACGGCTTACTCGGATCGCACCCAAGGTTCGTTATCCCTAATCCCACCTTTAAACCCTTCGTATTGATCCCTCATATACGTTAGGAGAGATGTTGTTCAACAACTACCTAAATATGCACTCTCCTGAGTAATACGCACTAAATAGGCATAGTCGATTGGGAGCTCTTCAACCAACCACAATAATAACGTAGTTGAACAAATAGAGAAAATACTACGGCAAAACTATATTAACGTAACAGGAAAATCATCCTCCAATAGGTTCCATCAAAATCCTAGATAACAAATTAGCTATTCATAATAGTATGCATAACTACAATACTAGAATTCATAACCAATAATGAAAATAGGAAGAAGGAAGTGAAAAACTCGTAGAAGAATTCTCCGCCTTGCTCCTAGTGTGTTCTTTCCTCCTTAGGTCAAATTCCCGGTCTCCTTAGCCTCCATAGGTCTAAATTATGTCAAAAGTAAGTCCCCTCTCTCTCAAAATAGCATTTTTACATGTAATTGTACCAAATAGAGTTGGGCCCAAACGAAACACCTTTTCCTTTGCGAAATAGGGCTCTGGTTCTGTAAAATTTGCACAGGCGCGCCGCATGGGTCAATGCGCCACGCGGTGTGCTTGTGGGGAAGTTCAGAGAGCTGATTCTGACAGGCTGTAGGAAATTTCCACAGGCGCGCCGCATGCCACGCTGCCCGCGGTTGTGGGATTTCGCAAATATGCAAAACATGAAAGTTGTTTCAAATAGCTTTCCAACGATATATTGTGGAGCCCAAATGGAGTTCTGAGCGAAAAGTTCTGTACATTTTACTAGACAATGCGCCGTATGCCCGCTCGATTCTCCATTTTATTCTTAACTATAATCCGTTGCTCCCCGAACACGATCCCGGCTTGATTCCTTGGGCTTTTACTCAGACTTCAAAGCTCCAAATTACTTGAATTCATTCCATAATATCTACATAGCTCGGAATCACTCCTACAAGGCATAAAATACACAATTAGTGCAAAACACTAGCGACTAAAGCTCAACCTCAATTAAAGTGCAGTAAATTAGAGTGTAATAAACGACTAAAATACGTAATTATAGCCTATCATCAATGTCGTTGCTGCAGGTGTTTCTTCAGCAATTTCCTGAAGAACGCTATCTGTAACGCTCATGAAGATCACACTCAAAGCCCTCTCCTTCAGGTCTGCCTTCTCTGTCTCCTTCATCTCTTCAGAAAAATCATCATCAATTGCCTTCCATAGCCCTTGTAACACGAGGGACAATTTCATCCTAATCTTCCACAGACTGAAACTAGTACCCCCGTCAAATTTCTCTACTTCGTACTTTGTTGAAGATGATGAAGACATCTTAACCCTAGATTATATGTAGAAACCCGAACCTTGCTCTTATACCAATTGTTTCGGAATATCGTGGGTTAACTAGCACACAATCAACCACAAAGCAAATAAAGAAGAAAAATCAACACAAGGATTTAACGAGGTTCGGCTAAGCCTAATCCTCGGGGCAAAAGCAGAGAGTTTTTCACTATGAATGAGAAAAAAAGCACAGTACAATCTGTAGAAACCCCAACTACAACCCTTATATATAGATCCCAAAAGGTTCCAAATATATAAGAGAAAGGTTTCCCAATTTGATATTGACTATAGATTTTTCTTTCCCAAATCTATTAGGACAATGGATTTTCCTAAACCTATAGGGACCACGGGTTTCCTAAAAATACAAGGAAATAATTCAAGCCACAAATAACACATATTTTTGTTATATTTAAATGCATATATTTCTGTATTTGCTACTTACTACATTCTTTGAGCATGAACATGTGCATGGCGGTTTATAATTCACTAGTTTCTGGATACGTGCGTTGCACGTGTGTCCTTGTCAAGTAGGTTATAATTTTTGGAATCTGCAACATGTTTACGCAATATTAACAATTACTATGTACATTGGATCTCTCAGCATAAAAATTCAGAAGAATTAAGAAGACATTCCACATTAAAATAATTTATTGTGCACTTTTATGGAGTGAAATAAAGAAGGTACAAAAATACTACTACAATCGTAGAAGATGAAAGAAAGAAAACTGAAATGTAAATTATACCTAATAAACAGTTTTTTTTACTCAAGGATAAAATCATATTTTAAAGGATAATTATTGGAAATTAAATTTGAAGGTAGGATCTTCCTACGTAATATTTCTTTTACTAATTTTCTAATTTCTGTTATTTGAGAATTCATGAGATGACTTCCTATAATGATCTAATTGTTTTATCTTATTTTTCTTGATCTCTAGGAGAACGCGTGTTACATATGCATATATAAACATGTTAAAACTTATTTGAGAAAATTGGGAGGGGGGGAGGGGGTGTAATGCAAAAAAGACAAGATGATAAAATATGAGGTTTAGATAAGCAATCTTTCTCAAGTTAATACATGGAAGTAAAAATAATAAACTAAGATGTTTTTGTTCGTTGTTGTTTGTTTTTAACTATTTATAGAAGAATATTTGTGACATGTGAAGACACTTTCAAATCCACGATAGGTGCAATTTTTAAACTATAGTATCATTTGCAAGTAGTTCATGTATGAAGAGAAAGGAGGAAAATCATATATATCTCAACTATAACAAACTTTACATAGTAGATCGATACTAATGCCAAAATTAGAATTAAGCACAGTGGGCTTTAGTTAAGGCGGAATACATACGCAGCCACTTAAACTTATCCCAATTTTCACTTAGACACTTATACTAAACCTTGTACCTATTGAACACTTGATCCATGTTCAAATTGTGTCAATTAGACACTTAAAAAACAACATGAGAAAAGGACCGTGCGTGCAACTCAAACGCTGATGAAGTGGCGATCAGCAAATAAAATAGAGACATGTGGCAGTTCAATTAAAAAAGACACCACAGATTTCTTTGTTTTTTTCAACAATCCTAGTCTTTCTTCTTTGTTTCTTCACTGTCTCTCTTTTCACCATTAAAACCAAACCTAAAAACACAAAGCATTCATCTTTCTTCTTCCTATCTTCTTCTTCTTCGATTTTTTTCTTCCAGGCATTTCTTTTCATGAATGCACCATAGTCCCCATAAACAAAAATGCATATATATCCATTAAATACAAAATTTCCACCTTCAAAATCATTCTATTGCTGTATTGCACCGCTCTTCAATGCCATAAATACCAAAAAGGGCAAGAAATTTTAATAGCAAGTCAAATTGATGCAACTTCAAAGGTGGAGCAAATTAAATTTTAAAGGAGCCTTTTTGGGTGAGTTTTTGAGGATAGGTTGGCTTCCGTTCCGAATCGTTGAGCTTTCTTGATTTATTTGTAATCTGATGAATCTATGGTTCTAGGATGAAGATTAGGTGGGTCTATGACAGTGGAAAGTGATAAAATTGTTGTATATGGATAATCAAAACTAGGGAATCTGATGAAAGAACGAGGGGAATGTTCGTTTTGATAGGTAAATGGTGGCCGAATTGGATGGTTCTGTGTGGTTTATGGGTGCTATATGGAGTTTCCCTCTGATGTTTATCAAGATGGTGGTGGATATAGTGAAGGCGTAACAGGAGCTATGCTGGTATAGGAAGTGGATATGATAGTAGAGGCAGTGGCTACGATGGATATGGTGGCGGAGGTGATGGCAACAATGGCTACAGTAGTGGGGTGATAATGGAGATGGTGGTGGAAATAAAAAATAAAAAATTATGTAACTGCACTCTCTGTGAAGAGGTGTGATGCACGCTAGTTGCCATGTAAGAAAGATGTGTCTAATTGAAACATTTTCTATTATTATTAAGTGTTCAATAGGTACAAGCTCTAGTATAGGTTAGGACAAATTTAAGTGGATGCGTAGATGTTCTTAAGTAAACTAAATCAATAATACTATTGTAATATTTAGCTTATAATTATCAAATTCAAAAAATAAAATAAAATAAATAAAAGGATAGGAAAATAAGATGCAACATGAATGTATGCGGGGAAATCGGGAGACCAATTTTCCTCGACATAGTGTTTCGAAGAGCAAGCCCCGAAGGCACGGGATCTCGGTTCGAATCTCCCTCGAGACCTAGCCGATGCCTTGCCCAGATCGAGCACCGATTAAGACCCTGATGGGCGAAGATATTCCCCGAGGGATGTGACTGGGGCCCGCGAGACTTCTCCAAACGGCTCGACGCCAGTTCTCCTACAAAGAAATGCAAGCTGTCACATCTCGTTAGTTTATTGTAATTGTTTGTTATATTAAGTTTGGACGCACCCTTTCTTTCTATAAAAAGAAGGGTCACCAACACCTTGTAGCATCATCTCTTGTTGGCTTTACAAAGAAAGCAATAATATTCTCTCTCTCTTTCTCTAAATTCCCCTCTGGTTTTAAATCATATTCATCGATAGCTATTCTCTCGATTTGTCTATTATATCTCGAGATCGTCTTCAGCATTTTATTGTTCCTTGATCTGTTCTTCAAATATTTCGCTCGAACTTGATCATATAAAGGCTTACTTGCTTGTATATTTATCTATTATCCCCTTCCCAACTACCCTCGATAAGATTACCCTCGATGGGCCCGAGGTAGGCTCGAGGTCTGGTCCCGAGGTATTTATTGGCTTGTCCTAAGCTCGGAAACGCCCCTTACTGGTTCGATTATTGTTTTGGCTAGCTCGATCTTTACTGTTTTTACTCCACATTTAGCACTACTCGCCTTGTCAAACTAGCTCGGGAATAGATCACGTAATTTTAGAATCCCATTTTATAAATTTAATTGTTGTTACCATTTTTACGGTAAACAGTTTGGCGCCCACCGTGGGGCTAAAAATAATAGTGATTATTTTCTTGCTAGTTTCGTCACTTAAACGCACGATATCTTTCACACTTTTTCTTGCCCGAGAACTCTTTGATTGCAGGTCAAAATGTTCGGCTCGATAAACAGGGTTGAGAACAACGACCTCGAAGACCATGGGGAAAACGGCGTGGTCATTCCGGCCATCGGAGCACCTCCACAGAATCCTGACGGCGTTCCCGGACCAATCCCAATAGACGCGGATTCGCAGGATGCTCAGCAAGTAGACAAACGTCTCACACCAACAGGAGCGTACGACGCAGCGACCAACTAGAAGCGCAAAAAACCCCGGCCCGGGAAGAGCAGGAAGTTAGTCTTCACATTATCTTTGAAATGTTGCAGGCACAGCAACTAGCAATCGCTCAGCTATGGAGCCACCCAAGAACCCCCAGTACAGTGGCACCAGATACAGCTCCCCCCGCAGAGCGGGTACTCGAAAGGTCAAGCAACAACGAGTCGGTGGCTGAACCCGCTATCGTAAGATTACTCGAGGACCTCACCAAAAGGATTGAATCGGGAGAGAAAATGATCGCAGCCAACGATAAAAGGGTCAAAACCTACAACTCTAGGGTCGATCAGATCCCTGGCGCCCCTCCGATCCTTAAGGGTCTAGATTCAAAGAAATTCATTCAAAGGCCATTCCCCGAAGAAGCGGCGCCGAAACGTATTCCGAAGAAGTTCAGAATGCCGGAACTCCCTAAATATAACGGCACATCCGACCCCAACGAACACGTCACTGCGTATACCTGCACAGTAAAAGGTAACGACATAAAGAGCGACGAGATTGAATCCGTACTATTGAAAAAGTTCGGAGAAACGCTTTCAAAAGGGGCCATGACGTGGTACCATAACCTGGCCCCCGACTCCATTGACTCATTCGCCATGTTAGCGGACCCTTTTGTAAAAGCACACGTCGGAGCCATTAAAGTGGTGACAAGGAAGTCCGATGTTTTCAAAATCAAGCAAAGAGAAAACGAGATGTTGTGGGAGTTCGTGTCCCGGTTCCAGATGGAACGAATGGAGTTACCACCAGTCTCCGACGATTGGGCGGTGCAGGCCTTCCCCCAAGGCCTGAATGAACAGAGCTCCATGGCTTCAAAACAACTGAAACAAAATCTGATCGAATACCCGGCCGTAACCTGGTCGGACGTCCACAACAGGTATCAATCGAAGATCAGGGTAGAGGATGACCAAATGGGGGCCCCATCGGGCTCGGTTTACCCAAGCAGGTTCCCGACAAAAGAGACGAAGCCAAGCAAAGAACGGTATCAGCCGTACCTCAAAGATAGAAGGAACGCCCCAAGGCACAATCTGCCCCGCAATGATAGGAAGATGGATCTAGGAGAGGATCCTCGAGGGGTCATCAACAGGACCCGGTTTGACCGAAACATGGGACCAGCCAACGCACCTCGCTTATCGGAATACAATTTCAGCGCTGACGTATCAGACATTGTGTTCGCTATCAGCAAAATCCGAGATACAAAATGGCCCAAACCAATACAGTCGGATCCTTCGCAGAGAAATTACAACTTGACGTGCGAGTTCCACAACACACACGGCCACCGGACCGAGGATTGCCATCAACTACGAGAAGAGGTAGCCCGGCTGCTCAACAAAGGACACCTCCGAGAATTCCTCAGCGATCGGGCCAAAAATCAGTTTCGAGATAGGGAGGCAGCCAAGAAGAATGAGACAAACGAACCTCAACACATCATCCACATGATCATGGGCGGCGCCGACACCCCGCAAGAACCCATGATGAGGAAAACAAAAATATCTATCACAAAGGAGAAACGGACTCGAGGATACATCCCCGATGACGCCCTTACCTTCAGTGTAAAAGATACAGATGCTTTGTCTCAGCCCCACAACGACGCTCTGGTAATTTCCTTCCTTGTAAATTCTTTCCAGATAAAACGTGTACTCGTGGATCCAGGTAGCTCGGCCAATATTACCAGATCAAGGGTAATAGAATAGCTCGGTTTAACTGAACGAATCGTACCCGCCACTCGAGTCCTCAACGGGTTCAACATGGCAAGTGAAACAACGAAAGGGGAGATCATCATACCCATCACCGTGGCCGGTGTAACCCAACACACCAAGTTCCATGTCATCGAAGGGGACATGAGGTACAACGCCTTGTTCGGACGACCATGGATACATTGCATGAGAGCAGTACCGTCCATTCTCCACCAAATAATAAAATTCCCGACAAAGGATGGGGTCAAAGCCATCCATGGAGAGCAGCATGCGACGAGAGAAATGTTTGCAATACATGATGCACTCTCGGACCCCTTGCCTCCGCTCCCGAATAAGCCCACGGGCGAATCAGGGCTCAACCCCGGGCAGGTCTGACAAAACGCAAAGATAAACCCGCGTCGCATGCCCGACCGCGGACTATCAAAGCAAGTCAGCAACCAGGAGTATCCCGTCGCAAGGTACCTCTGTTTCTTTTATTTTATTTTCAAAATAGAAATTAACCCTCGTGCAGGAACTGCCCGAAAGCCTCGGGGACTCCCAAGAAAGGCGCGCCCGACTAGACCAGAAATATCGAGACACTAGCACTGTCCGAAGATCTCGAGACTCCCCAATAAAGGTGCGCCCGTTGCATTCTTTTCCTTAGACCGAGCTTTTTATCCCAAAAAGAAGAAGGGTTTTTACCGGCAAGGTTTTTAATGAGGCAACGCCCGCGAAGCCACCAGGAGATGAAACTCCGCACAAATCGCTCGAAGCCATCTTTAAGGCCAACCCCCGAAGCGGCTGAGAGCGTCCCTCCTAAAATCCACCAGACTCAGAGGAGCGCTGAATAAAGATCCATACCGGGAAATGATGTATCAGGCCAAAGCAGCCAAGCAGCCAAAGCAGTCAAAGTAGCCAAATCTCGTTAAGACGAGAACATGTATCATTATATTAGGCAATCAAAAAACATCCCCCTTCTTTTTAGGAGAAAGGAAAGGCTCCTAAGCAAAAGCAAAGCAACGTGAGAATCAACAAAACAACCCGAATTGACCTAAAAACCGGTCAAGCCAACTCGACAACACATATATCGCATCAATAAGTCAGAGCATATCTCCAACTCCTTGCTTTGCAAGAAGAAACAAATCACAGCACGCCCCCGACGGGGGCATCTCCATGAATACGTCCCGAGATACTCAGAGACTTAGGAAGTCCGACATCCGGACGACCCCAGGGTCGAAACTCCGGGCTCACCAAGCCCCCGAAAAACAAACTCCGGGCTCATCAAGCCCCCAGAAACAGCTCCGAGCTCGTGGAAAGTTGTCTTCAAGCGAACTCGATAACTCAGAGACTGTCGCCAATCGCCACGCACTGGAAAATCTGAAATTATAAGACCCTAACGGGCAGCCTTGGCAAAACCAGATCTATTCTCCCTAAACTGTAAGACCTCAACAGGCATGATAAACTTTAAGACCTCAACAGGCATGACAAACTGTAAGACCTCAACAGGCATGACAAACTGTAAGACCTCAACAAGCATGAAAAATCCCGCAGTTTAGGCTACACGTCGCATTTGTAAGAATCCCTAAAGGGCATACCCTCGGTGTGGACGCCTAAAACTGCTTCTCGGGATCAAAAAAATGGCCCCGGCCAAATGCACATGACTACGGTCGGAACGGCTGCTACAGCCCAAAAAATGCGACTCGGGGACGCCCGACTGTTGCTAAAAAATCCTCCGAATCTACTTCGGAAAGAACCGGTTAAAACACAGGCTTCCCTCAACAGGCAACAAACGAGTCCCAACCACGTCGCCAATATCAAAAAAGCATCGATCTACTCGACCTATGGGCTATGAACCTTCCGAGGTGCTCAAAACATCGCCGATTACGACTTGAAATCGAGGTTCTTTTAGAACCGACGACGGGTCAGGCAAAATAATCAATAAGACCTTAACGAGAGGAAACAAAGACTACAAAGAGCCTCCGGGCCTCACATCAAAACAGCGTAAGTTCCATTGTCGCCAGCTAAGCAAAGCCTCCGGGCTTCACAGCGAAAGGTCTCTACGACCATCAAATTGAAAATTGATAACTTGAGGATTAAAGCTCGAATCGTAACCCGATTCGGAGACCGGATCCAAAATAGTTAAACTAAGCAAAGCCTCCGGGCCTCACATCAAAAGGTCTCTACGACCAAACAGCGTAAGTGCCATTTTCGACCGGCTAAGCAAAGCCTCCAGGCCTCACATCAAAAGGTCTCTACAACCAAACAGCGTAAGTGCCACTGTCGCCGGCTAAGCGAAGCCTCCGGGCCTCACATGAAAAGGTCTCTACGACCAACCAATGTAAGTGCCACAGTCGCCAAATAAGCAAGCCTCCGGGCCTCATAATGAAAGATCTCGATGACCAAGCAACAGAAAGGCTACCGCCACTGGTCGAAAGCTCAAATAAGATTCAAGGGTCAATTACAGCTCGAATCGCAATGCGACTCGGAGACTGGACCCAGAAGATCATCAAACGCCTAAGGGCGGGAAGCAAAAGGCAATATTGCCAACCAGAACCTCCGAAAGGGACAAAGGCTAATTGCAACTCGAATCACGACACGATTCAGAGACTGGACCCATGGATTGTATTACACTCGGAGATACGACACGAAGACCATTATCTCCCAACTCGGAGACTAGCTCCAAGAAAATCGCCAAACACCTAAAGGCAGAGAATGAAAATCATTATCGTCAGCGCAAACGGGCTCGAAGGTAGGATAAGCCTGAGTCAGGATCCCGACTCAGAGACCGAATCCGAAGGCAATCCGACCAACGCCCAAGAAGCACGACAACAGCCGAGGCAAATCTCCGGGCCGCTCGCCCACAAAGCCGATTCAGTCCAGAAAAGCAAAGGGTCATCACCCTCCTCCCATACATACGGGAAAAAAGTGGAAGGCCAAGCAGAGCTCGAGCCATGACACAACTCAGAGACTGAACCTCAAGATATCAGGAACTCGGCATCAAACTCCGCTCCCTTGGCGCGTCCAAAAAAGGATCCAAGCCGCTGGCCCGAATCGCCACGGGAATCCCCCTATCTGCATATTCCCCGCTACTGCCTACGCAGTCAAGGGCCCTCTCCAACTCGGCCAACAAGTAAAGTAAGCCACTATCTTTCGCTCGGCCCAAATCAAAAAGGTACCAAAGAAACGAAAAACCTCTCTTTTTTCATATATATATATATATATATATATATCACGCAGGGCGCCCTCTCCCTCTGCAGGGACCTCGCGACTATAGAACGGTCAAATCTACGCCCTGCACCGAAAGGAAAACAGCTTGTCAAAATACGCCTTCTGTGGCCTCGGCAAACGACAACCATGCTCCCCGATTATCCTCCTGGCTTGGACCAATTCCTCCGGGAAAAGGAGCCCCCCGCACCGACCTGATCGGGATACTCCTCGGCAAAAAAAGCCACAAAATAGTTACCCTTTGACCATTGGGCCATCTAGTCGAAGGTTATTTTAGCTTGCCCGCTTCGCCTGATGTGTCTCGAGACACCCGAAGGCGCAACCCGAGAATAATTAAACAACGGATATGCCTGAAGAGACGACCCAAGCGGCGCTATCAATACGCCATTGGAAAAAAAGGCAAATCCCCGGAACACGCACCCATGAAATCGCTCTGACCTGGAAGCACGGAGGATCACCGATTTCCGCCCATAAAGGCAGATGGGAGCCGGAGGACCTACCCAAGCTCGGGCCATGATGCAACTCGGAGACTACCTCCAAAACCGATCTGTGCGATCGAGAGCAGCGACAGGAAAAAGGTACAAAAGGAACAAAACCTTAAAAAAATTTCTTATATTACATGCAAAAACATTCTCCGCCTACAGGCACGCCCCGCGCGCCAGAAACAAAGTTACGAAACAACGGAACCTCTATTTTTCGTCAAAAAGAACGCCCCCTGCAGCGTCCACAAGGAGTGGCCAAACATCGCCTTCATCCACCTTGGCTCAGGCCAACTCCTCTGAAAAGACAAGGCCCTCGCTCCAGCTTCCTCGAACGCCTCCCTCCAGGTTCAAACAGCAAACACGTTCTTCGACCCTCTCTTCGCGATCGAGGGCTCGACTCAACTCGGACTGAACGGCAGCAGCTTCCCCCATACAAAGTCTCCATCTCTCGATCAGCCCTGGGTCGGCTTGATACAGCTTCCGCATCGATTACCCCGGCCCTGACCTTCGAAAGTCAAGACTCAGGTCTCTCGATCACATTCATCTGAACCGGGGCATTCTCGCAGGACAAGTTGAGGTGAACCTCGAAGATCAGGCTCGAGATTATCCAAGGCTCAGGTCCTAAAAGAACCAGCCCGGATCTAAGGCCATCGCAAGTCCACAAAAGGGAGCTTCGTGTACAAGAAGGAAAACACGAGATACGCCCCTGCAGGACATCTCCTTGTCCCCCTGAAAACAAGTAAAGAAGGTGTCGGGGAACAACGTCAGCGGCCAACGCCGGACAATGAGACATACGCCCGAGTTCGCGACTTCCACTCCGTAGGAGTAGACGCCGAGAGCCAACCTTACGCTCTCTGAAGGAGTTACCCACATCAACAGGGCTCGCCAGTGCACCCGAGGATGACCTCCATCCGGGGTATCGTCCCCAAAAGCCCCGAAGGACGCAAGAGCAAACAAACGCCAAGAAGAAAGCAGAAATATATCTCTGGCGGCCTGGGAGGATCATCCACACCCAGATCAATAAAATCTCCGGGGTACCCAAAGATGACCTACATTTTGGGGATTACCCCCAGAGGCCTCGGAATTCAGCATAATTCGGGAGACCCTCATAGCATCGGTCTCTCGGGCCGACCAACAGAGGGACCAAAAAGAACCCGTGTCAAGTCGCAAAAAACAAGGTTGTTTCACATTTATCAAAGCTCCGAATAAAATCAAAGTAGCGCACCCGCATGGGCGAATCTCCAAAGTAAATTCAAACATATTCTGGAGAATTATCTATGGTCCAGAAGGGCTCCCCCCATATGATCACCTCTCAACGCCTCTCTCGAGGAACCCAAGATGCCGTCAACTATCTCCACGTGATCCGAGGGAGTCAACAGCCTAAATATGTCGGGTCGGCTTAAGCTCGGTCGGAAGCTTGATTACCGGGTTCGATGAAAGCCACACCGACCAAAACGGGATTCGGGAAAATGCTTCATCAGTGGTCGACAACAAACCAAGGCTTACAACAAACATAAGGATATATCGGAAAAGGGCAGGGACGAAAGCAGAAAACCAGTAAAAAAACATATTTATATTCGTATAAATCCTTATATACAATTGCATATTACATGATTACAAAAGCTTCTTTTACAAAAAAAAGGGGGGGAAAGAATACAGGCAGCATACAAGTCCAAAAGAGAACATCCTACATGTAGCGCTTCTGAAGTCATCCTTCCGGTCATATGACCTCAAAGACAATATCTTCCAAGTCCGGCCCCCGCCAGGATCTCATCCCTACCTTCCTGAAATGGAATCTTCAAAAGGAAGCCGGGAGAAGAGCAAAATGACGAAGGGATACCAGAGGAAGGCGAGAAGTGGCTGGGCGAAAAATTCGGCTAGCGCGAACTCCGCCTGCATATTTCCCCTAAAGCCACTTCTCAAGATGTCACCTCGGCCCGGAATGCAATGGTCGAGTGGAGCCAATCACCACACCCCCCGGAATCCAAAGGGGATGTAACACGCCGGGCCGGTGAAGGAGGGTGAGCAGTAGTGTATAATCCGAGCCCCCTCTTGAGCAGCAGTGGATAACCAAAAATCTTTCTCCAGATCAGGGGACACCGACCTCCTATGTCGCTATACCAAGCCAGCAACAACAACAACAACAACGGCATCACAGCAGCACAAGCCCGTCCTGTCCAGGAAAGCTCAAGGGCTGGCCCATGGCTTGACCGACGAAAGATCTTAAGGCCATAGGCCCTAAACATTGCAGAGCAACAAAGTCCAGAAAAGTGGCGAGGAAAGCAAGGAAAGCCTGTATCGAAGGAGGCCTCCTGAATAAAGAACTAATCGCAAGGGAGCCCAATATATATAGAGGGAAAAAAATAAAGTAACCGACGGTGCCATTATCGCCCTCGAAAAGCGTAACGACAGACGACAATAATGCGTTCGTAGAAGATAAAATGATAGCGACCAAATGGCGGCACAGAGTGGCAACAACGATGATGCGGCCCCGAAAAGCGAGGGCTCATTATACCTCCGAAAGGTTCTAAAGAAGCGGGAAGGAAAAAAGCCTCGACTTCTATGGAGAAAGGCTGAGCCATCGGCGTAATGGCATGTCTAGGACCTCAAGGAGGAGCGTCAAAAACATTTCTTATCATTTTCCTCTAAGAAATGCAAAGACTATCTGTATGCAGGGAAATCGGGAGACTAATTTTCCTCGACAGTGTTTCGAAGAGAAAATCCCGAAGGCACGGGATCTCGATTCGGTTCCCCCTCGAGACCTAGTCAATGCCTTGCCCAGATCGAGCACCGATTAAGACCCTGATGGGCGATGATATTCCCCGAGGGATGTGACTGGGGCCCGCGAGACTTCTCCAAACGGCTCGACGCCAGTTTCCTACAAAGAAATGTAGGCTGTCACATCTCGTTATTTTATTGTATTTTTTTTATATAATAAGTTTGGACGCCCCCCTTTCTTTCTATAAAAGAAGGGTCACCAACACCTTGTAGGATCATCTCTTGTTGGCTTTACAAAGAAAGCAATAATATTCTCTCTCCCTTTCTCTAAATTCCTCTCTGGTTTTAAATCATATTCACCGATAGCTATTTTCTCGATTTGTCTATTATATCTCGAGATCGTCTTCAGCATTTTATTGTTTCTTGATCTGTTCTTCAAACATTTCGCTCAAACTTGATCATATAAAGCCTTACATGCTTGTAGTATTTATCTGTTATTCCCTTCCCAACTACCCTCGATAAGATTACCCTCGGTAGGCCCGAGGTAGGCTCGAGGTATGGTCCCGAGGTATTTATTGGCTTGTCCTAAGCTCGGAATCGCCCCTTACGTGTTCGATTATCGTTTTGTCTAGCTCGATCTTTATCATTTTACTTCACGTTTAGCACTACTCACCCTCTCAAACTAGCTCGGGAATAGATCACGTATTTTTAGAATCCCATTTTACAAATTTAATTGTTGTTACAATTTTCACGGTAAACAGTTTTTGTAGGCAATATCTATGAGTGGAAAATGATCATCCCAGCTACCCGTAAAGTCAAGAACACAAGCGTGCGATATATCCTTAAACGTTTGAATAGTCAGCTCTGCCTGCACGTCAATCTATGGGTGAAAACTTGAACTAAGATTCACCTGGGTACCAAAACCTTGCTGAAATTTCTTAAAAAATGTACGTGAATTGTTCCCCTCGATTGAGATTATAGAAACTGTAGTGCCATGCAACCTAACTATTTCTTGATGTACAACTGAGCATATTATTTCGTCGTGTCGGTAGCCTTAATAGGTAAGAAGTGTGATGATTTCGTGAGTCGGTCCGCAGTTACCCAAATCCAGTCGAACTTGCAAGGCAGTCCCACCACAAAGTCCATATTGATCATCTCCCATTTCCATATCAAAATTTCTATGTTCTGTGCCAACCTACCGGGCCTTTGGTGTTCGGCCTTCACTTGCTGACAATTTGGACATCTTGAAACAAAGTCTGCTAAATTCCTCTTCATATAATTCCACCAGTAGACTTCCTTAAGATCATGATACGTCTTTGTAGAGCCCGGGTGCACGGAATACCGTGAAATGTGAGCATCGGTCATGATTCTTTCCCGGAGACCGTCAACATTTGGAACACATAATCTCCCTTGGTACCTTAGTATGCCATCATCCATGCCAAGATAAAAGATGTGGTCTTGTGTTTATGAATCCACTCCTTCAATTGTACAACAATGGATCGTTGTATTATTTCTCCTTGAGTTTCACAACAAGCGATGATTCAGCCCTATTTTGCAGAATCACTCCTCCTTCACTAGAGTCTGCAAAACGAACTCCCAAACTAGACAACCGATGAACCTCCTTGACCAACGGCCTTTGATATGCCTCCAAGTGATCCAAATTGCCCATAGATTTCCGGCTAAGAGCATCTGCTACAAAATTAGCCTTCCCCGAATGATAGAGAATATCGAAGTCGTAATCCTTGAGTAACTCAAGTCGTCTTCTCTACCTCAGATTCAATTCCTTTTGTTTGAAAATATATTGGAGGCTCTTATGGTCCAGGAATATATCTACATGGACCCCATACAGATAATGACGCCAAATCTTCAATGCAAATACCACCACTGCAAGCTCTAAGTCATGTGTTGGATAGTTCTTTTCATGATTCTTGAGTTGCCTAGAAGCAAAAGCTATCACCTTTCCACGTAGCATTAATGCACACCCAAGTCCGATTCTTGAAGCATCACAATATACAACAAACCCGTTTGTACTCTCTGGTAGGGTTAACACCGGTGTCATAGTCAATCTTGATTTCAACTCCTGGAAGCTCCTTTGACAAGCATCTTACCATTGGAACATAACCGCCTTTTGTGTCAATTTAATCAATGGACAGGCAAGGGTAGAGAACCCCTCCACAAATTTCCTGTAATATCCAGCTATTCCTGAGAAATTGCGAATCTCTGTTGGGGTAGTAGGTCTAGGCCAATTCTTTAGAGATGCTATCTTCTGAGGATCAACCTTAATTCCTTCTCTGTAGACGACATGACCCAAGAACGTGATAGATTCAAGCAAAATTCGAACTTCGAAAACTTCGCATAGAACTTTTGCTGATAAAGAGTCTACAAAATTGCCCTGAGATGATCCGCATGGTTCTCTTGACTTCCTGAATATACAAGAATATCATCAATGAACACTATCACAAAGAAGTCAAGGTAAGGTTTGAATACTCGATTAATAAGATCCATGAAAGCGGTTGGGGCAATCATTATCCCAAAAGACATTACCAGGAATTCATAGTGCCCATACCGGGTTGTGAAAGCTATTTTCGGAATATCATGCTCCCTGATCTTCAATTGGTGATACCCAGATCTTAAATACATTTTGGAGAAGTACTTAGCACCCTGCAATTGGTCAAACAAGTCATCTATCCTCGACAGTGGGTACTTAATTTTTATTGTGACCTTGTTGAGCTGCCGATAGTCAACACACATTCTTACTGAACTTTTTTTATTTTTCACAAAAAGGACCGGTACGCACCAAGGCGACACACTTGTCCGGATGAAATACTTTTCTAACAAATTCTTTAATTATTCCTTTAGCTCCTTCAATTCTACTAGTTCCATTCTGTAGGGTGTAATAGATATAGGTTGTGTGCCCGGCATCACATAAATCCTGAAAGTAATATTCGTGTCTGGTGGATCCCAGGGAGCTCATCTGGAAAGAACTCCGGAAATTCATTCACAACTGGTACAGACTCAAGTGTAAGTGCCTCAGCACTGGTGTTCGTAACTCGGACCAAATGGTAAATACACCCATTGTTTATCATCTTGGTGGCCTTAAGGTAAGAAATAAACCTACCTTTCGGCACCAGATCATCCCCCTTTCAATAACAGGCTTTTTTGGAAATTCAAATCTAACGGTTCTGGTTCGGCAATCAAGCTTAGAAAAACATGGATAAAGCCAGTCCATCCACATTATCACATTAAAATCAACCATCCCCAATTCAATGAGATCGGCCAAGGTGTCCCGACCACGCACCGTATTAACACAATCCCTATAAACCTGCGCGGCCACAATAGACTCACCAACCACAGTTGATACGGAGAATGGTTCATAAAGTTGTTTTGGTTCTATCCCAAATTCTATAGCAGCATAAGGAGTTAAATAGGACAAAGTGGAATCGGGATCAATAAGAGCATATACATCACGGGAATAGACAGTCAGTATACCTGTGACAACATCTGGAGAAGCCTCTGCACTCTGGCGATCACTCATAGCATAGAAACGGTTGGGTCATCCCAACTCTATGAACCACCCCTAGTTGCACCACGCCCTGCGGGTGCTGGAGTGCCTCGAGTTGGAGGAGGTGCTACGGATGTGGTAGCTATAGAACTGGCTGGTTGTGTCGTAACCCTGCCTGCACCCTGGCGGGTTGAACAATAATCTATCTGGATGTGTACCTCAATCCGTACCCGTAGCATATGGGTAGCTCCATGTAGCAGACCCATAAGTGCATCTTCCCACACCTAGGGCATGAGGTCCTCCGCTGCTACTAGGATCTCCCTCCAGGCCGACCCTGCTTGTAGGATCCCCTATTGCCCTAACTGGGCCTAAAATGGCTCCTCTGCTGCTGACCAGACCCTAATGGTGGTGCACCGACTGAAGACTGAGCAAAGGACTGGGATGGCCCTGATGACCCTCCCCTGAATGCTGATCTACCACCACTACCACCCAAAGAGCCAACAAAGTTTCCCGCGAACCGGGCCTTGCTGCTACCCTCTCGCTCTATTCTATTCTTCAATTTATGATTCTCTGTAGCTTAAGGAAATGCCACCATCTTCCCATAGTTCATATCATAATTCAAGGTAGTTGTAGCGGCTTCATTAATAACCAAGGGGCTAAGGCCCTGCACAAACCGGCGCACTCTCGCCGCCATAGTGGGCAACATCTATACAGCATACTTGGACAAGCCCACGAACCTCATATGATACTCCCACACACTCAAGCTACCTTGCCTTGAACTCCCAAACTCACCTGCACGAGCTGGCTTAGTGTTGGAAGGCAAGAAATGATCAATGAAAGCATCGGCGAACTCATTCAACCTCGCCGGAGAGCTCCCCTTCTCACAGGGACTCCTCCCACAGTTCAAACCAAGAATATTCCAACTCTTTCAGGTGCTAGGAAGCCAACTCCACTGCTTTTGTCTCAGCAGCACGCATTACTCGAAGAGTCTTGTGCATTTCATCACTGAAGTCATTGAGGTCCTCCTCCCTATTAATACCCGTGAACATTGGAGGATCTAAGTGATGAAACTTGTTCACCCTGAAACTCGTAGATTCCCCTGGCTGATTGGAACAAGTAGGTGCAGCATTAGATCTCTAGGCCTAAGAAGCCACTATCTAAGCCAACATCTGTATGTCTCCCCAAAGATCCCCCTCATAAACACCTGGAATGAAATCTGGGGCTGGAGGTGGAACAGGAATATCCGTTGGAGGGATTGTTGCACCCTCAGTACGTGCAGGAACTGGTGCAGTCTGATCAGGAGTAGTAGAATCAGGTAGTGTAGTAGCCACTGGGAAATACTCTCACCCCTCATGTTCTTACCCGCATCATCAATTAAAGAATTATCCGCCACTCCGGGGGTGGCATTTTTACCGTGGCAAGTTCTTACTTTCTTCCTAGGCGCCATATACTGAAAATTAAAGCAATGCACGAGTTAGAGGAGGAACAGTCTTACAATCAGCTCTATCGCATGATTTAGAACGACAAAGAAGGGTATTATTCCTAAATTCCCAAGTAGCCTCCTAATTATAGATGTCATCGACAACACACCGATAAGAAGGACTCTACTAGACAGAGCTCCAAGACATCCTAGGAAACTTTAAAACCATAGGCTTTAATACCAAGTGCGTCATGCCCCAACCTCATGGAGCGCGACTAGCGCTCAACCGAGATAACCTGGCCGACCAACCGTACTAGATTGCCTTCTACCGAACTCACCCATAAATAAAGAGAGGATAAGCTTAATTAATTTACTTTAAGAGGATTCCTGAATAACACTAATTTCATTACCATTAGTTACTTCAGTTTATAATCTAAAAAATACATACACATTCATAGTTGATGTGAAACAAGCAATTCAAATACAACAAGGCTAGTCTGACTTTCCCAACACCCATATACAACCCACACTGTGTCACGGAGCCTCTATGGATACAAAGTACTATGATAATGCCGGCAACAAGGCTCGATTATACCTCAAAACAAAATACACGTGGGACAAAAGATACACGACCCCGAATGAAGTGGGGCTTACCAAGTATGTTGAGAAGAGGGTATTATGCTAACAATGATCAATGCCACCTGCTACGGAATCACCTGCATCCATTAAAGATGCAGCGTCCCCAGCAAAAGGGACATTAGTTTATATGGAATAGTACTAGTATGTTTGACTAAACACCCTCTCATTATAACAAGTAGCAATACAATAAAGGACAGTCATAGAATCAATGGAAACCTCGAACAATACTAAACATCAAGTTAAAAACAAGATAAGATTTCAAATAAATTTTCATTATTTTAGGTTGGGAGATCTTAGCACCGATATACCACCGTGATTTTAGCATGGAGTCCGATCACGACCTGATCGGCTAGGCCGTCTCACCCAAAGACATCAACCACATTCACAATCACTATCATAGTTCCAATCATTATCTCAATCACAATTTCAAGCACAATCACCACCATGTGTGCGGCATGGCATCCGATCACGACCCGACCGTCTAGTCTGTCTCACCACAATGCCGTGTGGATCGACATCACACTTTTCTAACAATAATCTCATCCCAATAAGGGGAATATTCTTATTACATCAATCTCATCACAAATGAGTGGGATAATAACAATCCACTCCTACGCCGGCATGTGTAGTTTCGGGGTTAGGCTATTTCAACCTACCCTTCCTCCCTGACTAACGATACTTCCAAAGTATTTATTAATAAAATATTCACAACTCATTTCAACATCTTTTACACGTTACTTAGTTTCATTGGAACTAGTGGCCGCGAATGTAATATCATTCTTGGCACGTTGGTCGTATTTCATATTTCATGCTCACCTCTTTCTATTTCAAACATCATCACGGATCATTGACAACAAGGCATTTTGATTCAATACCTTAAGTAAACAAGTGAGCAAGTAGGAGTTTTAAGAACATTAAGATTTCTTACACAATTTGGCATAATAGATTTTATTTGAATCACGACTTGAAGTTACAACATTTAGATAAGAAATGCATACTTTGAACAAATTCTCAAATAGTAACACAACATAGCTACAACATTTGTAATACATATCAAACACATATATCTTTTGACGTAATGCTTATTTCGAATCATCAATTTATAATGAGCAACTCGGGGCTTACAAGGACATTGTGGGGTGCAATTCTAAAAGAGGAGTTTAGTCAACATACCTGAAATTCGCCCCTTAATAGTACTACGATGGTCCACCACACTAAACAACTTCAATCTACAACAAATCAACACAATTGTACCAGTATTAGTAAGATTTCTATACTTTAAGTCATCCATACTTTTTATCAAACATCTAATGTACATATGTTTCCACACCCTCATCAATGGAATTTCTTCACCTAAAAACCACCTTCCACACCAATGATTCACCTTACAATCGTCTCAAGGTCATCCACAACTTCCATTAGCACATGTATGCCCAACAATTCATACTCAAACCATAAATCTCATTAATTAAACAATTTTACAATCTCTACAACACCAACACAACCTAGGGTTAGGCACTTATGGCTTCCAATCACAATCCCATAAGTCATAAACATATGTCATACATAAATACCATAGAATAGTTACATATGGTAGCCATACCTCTTATAGTGAAACTCTTGACAAATCCCAACTTGTAGTGTTCTTAACCAATTTGGGGATTTGAATGGAAATATATGGATCTTCATGATTAATCCTTGTTAATATATGTTTTTAGGAGTAGTAATCAACTCAAAATACTCCAAAAATATTACCTTGGTTCATGGGAGGGAAGTATAGGACGGATTCCCCTTATAGAGCAAGCCCTAGCTCAAAGAAATGACTTAGCCACTCCCTCTCCTCGGCCTTAGAGATATTTATTGGGCTCCTATGTGCACGTATGTGCACGTGGGCAAGTGACCGTGCATCTGGCCACGCAGACAAGGTAGAAATCCCTCTTATGTACGTTGTCACGTATTTGGTCGTGCATATAGCATAGGTCTGGTAAAATTGCCATAACTTTCTGTAGAAATTTACAAACGGTAAACGGATTGATGTGTTGGAAACTAGACTCAAAGAGATTTAATTTTATTGGTATATTATAACCTAAGTCTTTATACTTTGGGAGTTTCATGCATTTGAAGTTGGGTCTTGTGCAAATTTATTTGAAACTTTAGCCCATTGCGTAGATCCCAACTTGGAATAGTTCTAGGGATCTTCTTAGATTCTAAACAATATCCAATACACCTAATACTCTTAATATCATGATCATATAATTTGTTACAGTCCTTAACGCCTTGTGAGAGGCATGACGATAGTTAAGTGACTTGTGAGCATGCTTATGACCTCGGACTAATAGGAAACATGTGGGGCCTCACAACCTGTCAGGCATGCCACCCGATAGGGACATTGATTATTGTATTGATCTATTGTAGGGAACTTCGCCCATCTCTATTTCACCATATCGTACGACACCTATAGAGTTGAAGGAGTTGAAGGAATAGTTCCAGAAGCTACTTGATAAGGGCTTCATTAGGCCTAGTGTGTCGCCTTGGGGTGCACCGGTTCTATTTGTGAATAAGAAGGAAGGTACTATGCGATTGTGTATTGACTACAGGAAGTTTAACAAGGTTACCATTATGAACAAGTGCCCACTATCGCGTATTGATGACTTATTTGATTAGATTCAGGGTGATAGTGTGTTCTCGAAGATTGATTGGAGGTCGGGGTATCATCAACTGAAGATTCGGGATTCAGACACTCCGAAGATGGCTTTTAAGACTCGTTATGGTGTCTACGAGTTTCTGGTGATGTCTTTTGGGCTAACCAATGCCTCAGTAGCCTTTATACACTTGATGAACAGTTTGTTTCAGCTATATCTTGATTCTTTCTTCATCATGTTCATTGATTACATATTTTTGTATTCTCGCAGCCAGGAGTGTCACGACCTAAACCAGTGGGCCGCGACGTGCACCCGGTACCTTACTCAACCGAGTACCGACAGAATGTATCTTTTCATGTCATATTATTATAGATAACTGAGCCGGAAAGCTGCCATGAGATGTGTAGAATACAACATGTGACACCAACTTATACATAAGACATACGGGCCTATTAAAACAAAATAACCACTCATATACTGAACATAGGCTAACAAGGCCATACAATCTTTTACATAAATGACTTCTGTCTACAAGCCTTTAAGAATACATCATTTTCATAAAGGTCGGGACAAAGTCCCACCATACCAAACAATACACGTCTAAATCATACTAACCAAACAAGCAACTCCGACGCAAATGGCGCGCACAAATGTTTCTGCTGAGCTGATATCCTACTTGGAGGGCTCTCGACCTGTCTATCGAGACCTGCGGGCATGAAACGCAGCGTCCCGAGGCAAAAGGGACGTCAATACGAATAATGTACCGAGTATGTAAGGCACATAAATAAGTATATAATATACATGGAAGAAATATGGAGTAAATTACTCAACCTGTAAGTTTGGATACTCTGTAATTCATGCAACAATTATAGTGTCATGCATATGCGTATGAATGTCATGCTGTGCATAGATACATGTGTTCATAACATCATCAAGCCTCTGAGGGACTGTCATCATATCATCTCGGCCACGATGGGTAAAATTATCAACGTATACCAGCTGATCAGGTGGTGATACGTATATAACGCCATAATATTTCCCATATACATATATATACATATATATGCGTATATAACGCCATCTGGTCATGGGTCAATGTGCATGTATAAATGCATGCAATGCATAAGAAATATGTTAATACAATCTCTCGATATGTCATAAGACCATTTTGCCTTTGATTAATACCATGAAATAAACTTTACCAACTTATGTATTTTTGAGACCCATGAACAGATGATAGAATAATATGACACATGGGGAATCAAGAACATAATCATTTCTAGTATTTTTATAAATGTAGTCATTTATGAAAGTTGTGCACTTGATCATTTCGTTCGTGTCGTATAGATCATGCCAAAAAGAAAGAAGGGATAGCCTTAACATACCTAAACCGATTCTCCTGACAACCCCTTTAACACCCGTTGATTGCGATATCACGTAACAGCGGATCAGAGTAGGGGGAAATCCGTATGATATTCTTGAGAAAGATTGCACTATACCCCTTATAATTGTAAAATCTCACGTTGCTTATGATGTTATCTAATCTCACGTTTTTGAATTATTGAAGATCCATGAAAGCTTATGTTACTAAATTCTTGAAAGATCACATTATTGAATAATGCAACCTCACGTTATTGAAAGATGAAAGCTTCATATTACTAAATTCCTAGAGTTCTGGTTGTAAGGACTAGTTGAAGATTTTGTAAGAAGTCTCTTTGAGCTAATGTCAGATTGTTGTACTTTTGCATTAAAAATATTAGCATGAGGTGTATTCTAATTAACACCTTAAAGTGCCACTACCCAACATGACTAATGAGTCATTTG